>NW_011499851.1:1921145-1934198 GCF_000495115.2 Populus euphratica
AAAGGGAGAAGGAGAAATGGGTTTTGGATGATGGAGGGGTTTGATGCGAGAAAGAAGCGTGTTAATTTTAGACATGAGAAAAGGAGGCGAGAGGGAGAAGTGAATTTTATAAGGGATTTTTGGTTTCAAATCCTCAGGTCTTATGTTCTTGTAAGGGATTTACTTACGCATGCTGGTCTCTTTACGCATACTGGTCTCTTTGAACGTGTACATGGAAATTTTCTACTGTACGGATCATGCTACGTATCACGTGTTATACACAAAATTATACAAGAAAATATAAGTTGGGACACGAAAACACGCCGGACTTGATTATGAATTATACTCTATAAAAGTCCACACTTATATATAAAGAAAATATACGTGCAGCAAGATTTTTAAAACAAGAAATTGATCAACATAAATAATTAGAATGCAAAAAATAGCTTATATATTGCAGGATTTTTAAAATAAGAAATGTCATATATTAAAATAATATTATTGATTATCTTAAAATTCTTTATCTAAAGAAGGATATTAACAACAATAATTCTGCAAGTCAACAAAGTCCGTAAGATCTTCAAAACATGTTTATTAAGTAGTTTGATAACCTTATAGGTTGATAAATTTAGTAATCTTGTAACTAATAAGGTTGTAACAATATGTTTGTAATTATAGATTTGTAACTGATATATAATAATTTGTATAATCACCAAAATATCCAAACACATGTTACCTTATTAAAAAAATTTCTCATATTAGAAATAATTTTATAATTAATTCAAAGTTATTTTGGTTGGGATAAATATAAAAAAAACTAGCTTGGTAGTAAAACATGACTTTTTTTGTGATTGTTTTTTTCTTTTCCTCGAAAACATTAACAACTCAATAGATTTAAAGAAAAGCTTTGCATTGGCTCTATACAATTCAACTACAATTTAAATTATAGTAGATAACTTTACTTAACTAATATAGAATAGAAAGATAATGTTTGTGAAACCGCACAAATAAGTTGCTTGAACTTGTCATGCTTGTTGCCTCTTGGGTCAAGTCAATTTTTTGAAAGTTATGCATAGTGTTAGAAAATTTGTTTTAAAATCATAGTTAATTAAAATCAAATTTAAAATGACTTCAACACATTTGTTTCTTGTCTTTAAGATCCTATAAGCTGTAACAAAGCTCATCATTTTTACATTGCAGTTGCTATCAAGCTTACACCATTTATCTCTAGTAATATATATTTATATATCATCCTGGATAATCGGTTTAAATTGTATATACTATTTTATTTTATTAAATTATTATGATTTTTAAACTAATTTATTAAAAACTCTTATCTATAATTATAAGATTTTTCTTAGAGTCTTCATCAATTTTGGTCGGGATAACACAATTATACATATTACCAACTATCAATTTTTTTCGCACATAAGATCATAAATTAATTAATTTATAATTTCACTTTGTTATTGTTGTTTTAATCAATTTACATGATTCATCATTGAGTTGACATTTCACGTGTCTATTTATTATTTTATTTTACCCAAAGTTTAAATTAATTTAATAAGGATGTCCATCTTAATTCACAATAATTTTTTTTTTAATCTATGATTTTTAAATTATACATTATTCTATTTAACACTTATATATTGATTTTTAGGCCGAGGGTTTGCATTCTTTATTTCTTATAAAGATTTCATCCTCAAGATTTAAATTCATGCCTAAGTTTGAAAACAAGTCTGGATACTTCTTTTTTATTTTTATTCCCTTTCCCCAATCTCTTTTTTGATTTAAGAGTTTCTCCATAATATTTTCGCCAAAAAAACCTTTTTATTCATAACTCCTTCTCATTTCGATTAAGAGTTTTCATTGGTTTTATCTACAAAGTCAAATCTTTCTTGATATCTACCGACACTTATTGAAGCAACAAAAAAGGATTAACCTTAGCCTTCCAAAACAAAGAGACATGGAATATATTATGGATCTTGGTTACGTGTGGAGGTAGGTCCAACTTATAGGCAACTGGTTTTATCTTCTTGATGATTTCAAAAAAAACCTAAAATATCTTGGTACTAAATCACTTTTCATTCCAAACTTAATGATATTTTTACAAGATGCAACCTTTAAAAACACTTGATCTTTTACATCAAACTCCTAAGGTCTCCTTTTATTATCTGCATAATTTTTCTATTCATGTTGGACTATTTTTATTTTTAATTATTTTCACCTTATTAATGATAATTTGTATAAACTTAGACCCAATCAAATTTCTATTATCAACTTCCTCTCAGTATATTGAAGTACAATATTTCTTTTTATATAATGCTTCAGAAAAAAATCATTCTCACTTTAACCAAATAACTATTATTGTTAGTGGATTTCATCTATGACAAGTAATCCTCTTAATTTTCTTAAATTATAGCATACATCACTTTAGCAAATCCTCCAAGGTTTATATAATCCTCTCTAATGAATCATTTGTCTACGAATGAAAAATAGTATTTGGGTTTAATTTTGTTCTTAGAACATACTATATACTTGATGATAATCAAGATGGAAACCATATATCTCAATTTGATATAATTGATATTGTTACCTCATGTATCCTTATAACCTTATTTACATAAACCCTCACAAGCTTTTTCAGTGGGTTATCATTTGGGTCATCATTTTTTTCGGAAGAAACAAAGCAAATTTAGCCAATTAATCGACTATGACCTATATGATATCATTTCCCTTCTTTCTTTTCCGAAAACAAAATCCATGGTGATATCTTTCTATTTTCATTATGGAATCAGAACTGGTTGCAACTTTCCAATTGGTTTTTGGTATTCTATCTTTACATGATGATATATTCTATACTTTGGCCACAAACTTCGCAAATTTCTTTTTCATGTTGAGCCACCAACAATGCCCTTTTAGATCCCTGTACATCTTGGTCCTACAGGGTGAACTACAAATCTAAGACTCGTGACCCTCTTTTAACACTTCTTGAGGGCCTTATCATCTGGTAAGTAAACTCAATTCTCCATTTGCATAAACATTACAGCAAATACAAGCAAGCAGGTGCACATGAATGAAAACGAACAAACATTGTGATAGTAACCATTCAAGCATCCTCGCAGGTTCCTTGCATGCTTTCACACATTTCAAGGAGTGAGACAGCCATTCTCATTTTTGTGATAATTTTACAATCCAAAAATACCAGCATCTTAATATGACGTATACTCCTAGACTACAATATTTACCAGCATGCTTTTGCAGATTGCTAATAAGTGGTGACCGTCCACCCACCTAAAAAAGTATGCGCTCTGCTAAGGCTCATCGGTCTTTTGGCAATATAAAGCATACTACTCATCGATTATTTGGTCTTTTGTGATCGAAACAACCTAGGAAGAGTTGTTGCCTACATAACCTACCTTCCAGACAAGAAGGTATCAGATCACTGTAGTTCTCGACCCTTTTTGTTAAACCAGTTCCTGTACTCTTTTTGAATGAATTCCAGTCTGTAAAGTAATCTGGTGGAAGGAAGAAGGGCAGCTTGGGATGATCTTCATGAAAGCAACTCCTCAAAAAGATTCAAATCTCTTTGAAATGCTGTAATCTAAATGGGAAGAGAGATAACCAGAAATCAGTTAAACACAAGGCACTCTGCTCATATGATAGATATTTGATACTCAACAACCTGCAATCTGGTCCTTGCCACATATCTCCTCCATCACCTAATCTTCTGTAACCACATCAGCACCCAGTCCAAGTGTAACATATGCAATGTGATCTGGCAAGGTACCCCCCTTCTTCATCTCATCGAACACCTCATAAGCTCTATCTATATTTTCAATTCTTTGATACCCAGCAATCAAAGCAGTATATGTCTTCACATCGGGTGTGACATTATTTCTCTTCATATCATCAATCAGCATGGTAGCCATATCCAAGCGTTTTAACTTGCAAAATCCATCAACTAGACAAGTATATGTCTTCACATTGGGTGTGACATTGTTTCTCTTCATTTTCTTATACATTGACCAAGCCCTTTTCACATTTCCAACTCTACAGTACCCATCTATAATAGCTGTGAAAGCAAACTCATCTCGGCTCAAACCCTCTTCAGCCATCTCATTAAACAGATTAAGTGCTTTATACATTTTGCCTCTCTTGGAAAACATGTCAACAAGAACTGTACGTGTCACATTATCTGGTTTGCAACCAAGTTTTGGCATTTTTCGATACAACTTCCAGGCCTTCATCGGATTTTTAAACTGTTTAGCATATCCATCCATAATGGTAGTGTAATGAATAACAGAAGGGAAAATGTTGTCCTTAAACATTATAGGAAGAACTTCCCATGCCTTTTCCACTGCCCGATACTTGCACAGCCAGTTTATGATTACACTATATGTGTACGAGTTGGGAAGAATATTTTGATCTTTCATTTGGTTTATATATATCAAAGCTTCTTCAAACTGCCCTCTGCTGCAATATTGATCAACGATCTGATTGCAAGTGATAATATCTGGCTGGAGACCATCCTGTAGCATTGTATAAAAAATTTTTAGCGCTTCCTTTAAACACCCCTTTCTGCAATATTCACGAATCAGGCTAATATACATGATATAATCAGGAACCAAGCCATTCTTTCTCATCTCGTGCAAAAGATTGTTTGCAGATTGCATATTATGCCCCTTTAAGAATCCATGGATTAAGGTGCTGTATGATATCAGGTCATGCTTGTACCCTTTAGCACTGAGCTCGTGGAAAAAATTGAGACAATCGTTCACCAGTCCTTTTGTACGAAGACCCATAAGGACTGAGGTGCAACAAACAAGGGGTGGCTTCTTATTACAATGCTCCATTTCTTGTATTAAATTCATACCTGATTCAATATCTCCTTCCGTGCAAAATGCATTGACTAAAATGCTGTAGCTATAAATGTCTGGCGATATTCCCTCATCCTTCATTTCTTCCAGAAGTTTTAAAGCTTCATCTGGTCTGCCTTTTTGGCAAAACCCCTGAATGAGAGCATTGTAACAATAAATGTTGAGAGGCTGGTTGCTACTTCTCAAATCCTGAATCTTGTTCCAAGCATCCTCAATTGAACCAACTCTACAGAGACCATGGATATATACACCATAAGTTACAACTGTTGGGTTTTTCCCTTTTTTCTCCATTTCTTCCAGAATCAGAGATGCTTGTTCCATATCTATATTCTGCCCATGACGTTCTTTACAGTAAAAATTTATCATAATTGTGTAGGTGTAAACATTTGGTGATGGCCTGGAATTCTTCAAATCATCAAACAAACTTCTAACAGCTTCCAGTTTATCCCCTTCCGCTAAACACTTGAGCAAGAAATTGCACGAAGAAATATTCAACTCAACACCAATTTTCTTAGCCTGCATAAAAACATCTTTCGCTTCTGCAAGCATCTTATTCGATGCAAAAACCTTTATAAGTAAACTAAATACAGTAGCCGATCTTCCCACACACTCTGGTGAATCCAAGAATGTGGAGAACAACCCTGAAACATTAAGATTTTCTTCCTTATAATAAAAAACAATATCTGTGAGCAAATATTGTGCTTCCCTCTGCAGGCCCGCCAATGCAAACACATGAACAATGGTTCTAAATGCATTAATTGAATTAAAAAATCCATAGACGTTCACTGATTTTGAGAATTTCACTTGCCTAGCAACCTCCCAATTCAAAGTCTTTAAAAGCTCCACAACAAGTCGAGACAATTCACACCTCTTTGGATTCTTAAATTTTATTCTTGGTACCATAAATTTATCAACGTCGATATCAGTTTCACTCATAGAACTATAATGGGACACATTGTCTTCCAATTGCAAAGCAGATAAGTCTGAAAAATGTACATAAAGACAACCTCTGCGCCAAATAAGAAGGCTTCGAAGCAAACCTCGTTTCAATAAGCATGTTCTTGAATAACGAAAAATACCCATTAAACCCAGATTGGGACTTTGCAAATTAAGCACTAGGAGTTGCATAATACAAAAGGCTGTGCCGCCATTGAGAATTATCCAAGAGCATCGCCTTTTTAGCTAATAATGATGATGCTTTTGAATAACCAATAAGCTGCACTTGAAAAAAAAAAAACAACCTTAGATATAAAGAATTAAAAAAAAAAAGAGCAAAGAAGATTTGAAAAGAAAAGGCAATAGCAGCTTGTATATGGCAAAGTAAAGAAAGGAACTTGGTATTTTAGAATTACAGTGAATAGATGAGAAAAATACCTCCAATTTTGAAAGGGCCATCCTTTTGAGAGAGACAAAGGTGAAGTTATCTTTGATTGTTTTTTTTTTTCTAAAGTAAGACAGGAGGAAGAGAAGACAGGAGGGAGTTTTTGTCCGCTGATGTTCTTCGCACCGCCTCTGATGAGAGTGGTGGGCACTGCACGGTGCTCTGACTTGAAGCCTAGACAGCCGCTTATCAGGGCTTTATTTATGGGCTTATTCATGGGAGTAAGCCCATAAAGAAAGCCCTGAAAACAAAATAGGCATCACCCGCGCTCCATCACTGCCACTTCCACCAACTCTCCTTTAACAATTTTAAATTAACAATTTAAAATTTATGAAATTTAGTGTGATTTGATGATTATGTTAATGTTTTGTTTTGAGATTTAGTTGAATCTAGATCAATTGATACAAATTAAATCAATTGAGATTTATATGATTGATGAGAATTGCGAATTTTAAGAGAACTAAAATAATTGATAAGTTTTATTAAATTGATATATTTTAGTGAGAATTGGTTAAAAAAGATTTAGGATGATCAGTAAGAAGTTGTGTTAATTGATTAATTTTATGAAATTTTATAGTATATTTTAAAGTGAATTATGTAATTTTTTTAATTAGTAAATTTTGTTCAGAAATTGTGAGAATTAATAAATTTTAGGAGAATTGGTTGATATTTGTGAGTAGTTTTTTTTTATATATATATTTTAGGGTTTATATGAACTATGTAATGTTTTGCTATTGATAAATTTTGGTGAGAATTTGAGTGAGTTGATAAATTTTGAGAGAATTAATTAGAGAGAGAGAGAGATTATAGTGAATAATGTTTTGTAAGAGGCAAAGTAAAATCTCTTTCTTTTTCAATTTTTTTTAACTTGTCAAATTTGTGATCTGAATTATGAGATGGAAATAACCTCAAATAAAATAAATCAAAATAAATTATAAAATCTAATTTCTAATCAATCTAATATTAAAGGATGAAATTAAAAAAAATAAGTTAATTAAAAAAAACTCGAGTCAACCGAGTTAAATTATTAAACTCATGATCCAAGTCATGAGATTGTGATAGTTTTATAAAAAGTATATTAAAAAAATATATAAAGCATTATTCTTAATATACCTAGTATTAAAGGATGTAATTGAAATTAAAAAAATATAAATTGAAAAAAAAAACAAAGAAAGAAAAACATTATTTCAACTAATAGTATTTTATGAAGTGGGGTACAATCAAATCCATTTATTTTTTAGTTTTGAGACTGGGATAACATTATAAAAAAATAAATTAAAAAATAATTATAAGCATAATATTCAATAAATCTAATGTTGAAGGATGAAATTAAAATTAAAAGATAAGAAAATGTTTTTAAAAAAATATTATTTCAATGAATAGTATTTTATAAGGAGGGGTTCGATAAAATCCCTTTCTTTTTTAGTTTTGAGACTGAGATTGTTTTATAAAAAATAAATTAAAAAATAATAAAACACAATCCTCAATAAACTTAATGTTGAAGAATGAAATTGAAATTGTAAAAAAAAAACATAGATGCAAAAATAAAAATAAATTAAAAAAATTATGAAACACAATTCTCAATAAACTTAACATTGAAAGATGAAATTAAAATTAAAAAAATATGTAGATGCAAAAACAAAATAGAAACAAATAAAAACACTATTATAGAGAATTGTGTTTTATGAGGAGAGGTACAAAAAAAATCCTTTTCTATTTTAGTTTTTTTATTAATTAGACATTTCATTAGCCAAACTAAAACAAGTCATATATAAAGAATGAAATCTTAATGAAATTAAAGTTGATATTACTTGAAAGATGTAAGTTGAGAAATATCCAATTTATTTTGTTGTTATACTCATTTTTTATAATATCAATTTGAAGTTTATGGTTGGTTTGATAATCGAAGATACTTAGAGCTTTACTTGAACAATAGACTTAACATAAGAATACTTTTCTAATATCGAGTATACTTGGATCCCAAGTTATACCAAAATGGTTATCTAAACATCATAGTTTATAGGTCTATATATGATAGTTAGTATTACAACGAACCTAACATTGATACCTGAAATTATGAAAATTAAATATCCAAGAATGCTTAACCATAGATATGCTAATAATGAATTTGAATCAAATGACGAGGAAGATTAGGGTAATGTTTAGTTGATTCACGTAAAGAAGATGAGTGTGGTGAGCTATTAAGCCAGCTATAATTTATAAGATCTCTTGTTCTTGAATTTAAAAATACTTGTAGAGTTGATAAAATAGTATGCAATGACTAAGCTATGAGTTATAGGAATTCAAGTATAAGTATTGAGTTATAGTTTAGACAAAACTTCTAAACTAATTATAGATTAACTAATGCAAGAATATAGTGACACGTAACAAATTCATTAGAATATAAAGTGCAACATTCAACCACAACCTATATGCAATTATTGCAACACCTCACCCTACTAATAAGATATTGTCTGTTTTGGCCTATGGGCCTTATAGATTTGTTCTTGGCAGCCACGCATGGCTCCAAAACGCATCTTACTAGTCAAGGTGAGCATACTCATATAAAGCCCTTCCCTAAGTCTTTACATACCAATGTGAGATTGTAATCATGGCCCCAAAACATATCTTACCAGTCAAAGTGAGCATGTTCATATAAGACCATCTCCCAAGTTTTCACCTTTCAATGTGGGATTTACAATTTACCCCTCTTAAGGAGCTTAACGACCCTGTTGGCACCATCAGACAGCTAGTGAGCCAGACTCTGATACCAAATGTAACACCTCACCTCATTAGTAAGATATTGTTTACTTTGACCCACGGGCCTCACAGATTTATTTTTGGTAGCCACGCATGGCCTCAAAATGCATCTTACTAGTCAAGATGAGCATGCTCATATAAGTCTTTCCTCCAAGTCTTTACTCGCCAATTGGGATATTACAATTATAATATACAAATACACTAGAATGTTAATGGTATTTACATAAGAATTGCATAAGAATTATGATTCGTTTAAGTTTTCAAAGTTAATTGGTCTATATGTATGCACTAATTCTTCAATTAAGAAAGATCATTGTTAGCTTGATTTATAATTTATTGATAATATAGTTTTGCCAATTATAAGTGATGATATAATGATGAACATTATGACTATTCAAGTAATGAATAAATAAACAATATAGGCTTAGTATCTCATATTGTAATGCATAGATAGCTAAATAAAAGGTACTTGAGTGATTGTGTGGTTCACATAAGAGTCCTTTTAAACACTGCCTAGATTGTTATTAACACTCTAATAGCAAAATCCTAGTACAATTATCCAATAGAATCATAATGGGTATATGATGACATACCAATATTTAAAGGGTTTTATGGTTATTTAGAGTTGCAATTAAGGGGTTGAGAAATTGTCATCCACTTATAAATCTCACTCACCTATACAAGAAGTTTATTAAGAAGTTATTAGTTAAAGTTGGTTTTGACATAAATAATGAGATATTTCCTTTATATTTTTTTTAGTAAAATAAGAGATAAATCAACGTATGTAAGCATTATTATTATTATTATTATTATTTTGCATTAGTGTTATTGATTATTGTTTAATATTGAAGTATTAATAACTTGTTATTTGACAAATATATCATACAGGTACGTGTTAAGACATGGTACATAGAGAGGTGGCACTACAAGTTCTATCAAATGCCCTCGTAATTGAAAGACTAATGCATATGATTTTTAATTTCATCAATTACCTAACTAACTATCTGTGACATATATATACTAGAAATAGGGTGGAAACAGATTCAATAAGATAAAGATGTAATAGGTGTTAAAAAATATATATTCATTTTTATATTAAGATGAATGTAAGAGGGGAACATACAAAAAATAAATACAACATATGTGATAAGAGAGAGCATAATAGAAAAATTTACAGAAATGGACAACGTATGTAAGCATTGTTGTTGTTGTTGTTATTTTGCATTAATGATATTGGTTATTGTTTTATATTAAAATATTAACAACTTGTTATTTGACAAATATATCATATAGGTACGTGTTAAGACATGGTACATATAAGAGGTGACACTACAAGTTCTATTAGATGCCTTCGTAATCAAAAGACTAATGCATATGATCTTTAATTTCATCAATTACCTAACTAACTATTATGACATAAATTTACTAGAAATAGGGTAGAAACAAATCAATAAAATGAAGATGTAGTAGGTGTCAAAAAATATATGTTCATTTTTATATTGAGATGAATGTAAGAGGGGAACATGTAAAAAATAAATACAACATATGTGATGAGAGAGAGCATAGTAGAAAAATTTACAGAAGGGGACAATGTATGTAAGCATTATTATTATTATTTTGCATTAATGTTATTGGTTATTGTTTTATATTAAAATATTAACAACTTGTATTTGACCAATATATCATATAGGTACATGTTAAGACATGGTATATACAAGAGGTGACACTACAAGTTCTATCAGATGCCTTCGTAATCAAAAGACTAATGCATATGATCTTTAATTTCATCAATTACCTAACTAACTATTATGACATAAATTTACTAGAAATAGGGTAGAAACAAATCAATAAAATGAAGATGTAGTAGGTGTCAAAAAATATATGTTCATTTTTATATTGAGATGAATGTAAGAGGGGAACATGTAAAAAATAAATACAACATATGTGATGAGAGAGAGCATAGTAGAAAAATTTACAGAAGGGGACAATGTATGTAAGCATTATTATTATTATTTTGCATTAATGTTATTGGTTATTGTTTTATATTAAAATATTAACAACTTGTATTTGACAAATATATCATATAGGTACATGTTAAGACATGGTATATACGAGAGGTGACACTACAAGTTCTATCAGATGCCCTAGTATTGAGAGACTATGAAGAGATTAGTTTTGTCTCGTAATTGAGAGACTATGAAGAGATTAGTTTTGTTCTAGGTTATATTGGTAGTTTGATATATACTTATAGGACTAACATCAATCCATAGATATAAGAGTTAGATATATAAGTTTATTTATGACTACTATATTCAACCATACTTGTAATCATCCTAATATTTATGTAATTTCATTATTTTTCAGGGTATTTCCCTTGTATATATTGATGTTTTTACACCCTTATATTTTTTCATTCATTATTCATGCCAATGTTTATAGGACCAATTACCATTAACACATCAAGCTTAATCATGGATTGCTTAGTGCGTTGCTAAAATGATAAATGAGTGAGACCTATTTCTTTCATCTAAGTGTAGATAAGATGACATATGCACTCTAGGATGTTGCCTTATTACTTGAGTTGTTGTTGTTAGATAGTGCTTCTATAACTAATAGAGAATCGTATAAGAGGGACACCTTATGTTAGTATTTATTATTTATTAGGACAAATACATCACAATATTGTTGTTAAAGGAGATTACATCAAGATAAATGGCTAGAAGAGACTTTTTTGAGCTTACCTCTAAATGACCTCATAGATAAGGTGTTGTGAGTCTGCTATAGCTTATCTCATACACATATTTAATAGTGTGCTATTCAAAAGTATAACTGAAAATGCAATGTTAGTCATGTTTTTACCATTCCTAGAGGATTTTGAGCACATTTAGTCTACAATTAGGAGTAGACAGTGCTTGCCTATCTATATTGCCAACCATGTCATAGATATGTGACTAACTTTAAACAAGTATACAGTTATTTGCTACTTTTATAGATTTTTATTTTAAATATTTTGATTTATTTTGGTTGTAATGCTTGAAGTGGTTATGTGATGATGGTAATGAATAACATAAATAGAGATGACAATTTCATAAGAATAACCAATATCATTTGGTATACTTAGATTGAGATTTTACTTTGTTTGTCTAAAATCAAAGTAAATAGAATTAAAGTGGATTTATGAAATATCTACCCAATTTTACTTGGATTGAATATTAGAGCAAGCACAAAGTTCACTGAACTCATTATTTTTATTTTATATATATATATATATATATATGTTATTAATTAAGAATATGTAAAGTTAGAATGATAATGTCCCGTGATGTTAGGTTATATAAGAAATAATAAGGTTATATAAGAAATAATAAGGATTAATTTGACCACCAAAGCAAATATGAAGGACTAACTTTGGTCTCCTCTAGCGTGTTTTTCCATAAGTTTTTTTATCTCTAAATTCGGGTATTGAATGATGTGACATGTTTAAGAACATATTTTCCTAGCCTTTTCTTTTTCTTAGCTTAAGTGAGAGAGATTTTCTCCTGAAAAATACAATCCACGCCCTTTTTTTATATTAAAAGGACAAAAGAAAGAGGAAAGGAGGAAGTACCAAATAGCTAAATGAAAACAAATGGAGGCACATAAGAGAAGATGACGATGTAGGAGAGGAGTCGTCTCTTGCAATGAACAATGAGAAATGTTGCAAAGTTTATCATGATCGGTGCCATTATAACTCAGGTCGATAAAAGTTCATCCCTTGAGTACCATCAAATTGTCCTATGGTATTGGTAGTTGTAATTTCTAGGTTTCAATTTATAAATAATTAGTGATTGTCACGACCATAGTTTTTAAACCCGGCCCGGTGGCTGGCCCGGTCCAAGGTCCGGGTTCCGGGTTTTGACCGGGTCGAACGGGTCGGCCGGGTCAATTTCTATTTTTAAAAAAATTCAAAACGACGTCGTTTCAATAAAAAAATAAATAAAAGTCAACGGGTTACCACCGGGTTTTTGACCGGGATTTGCCGGGTCGTCCGGGGTTCCGGGCCAACCCGCCGGG
>NW_011499851.1:1934230-2045051 GCF_000495115.2 Populus euphratica
CCGGGTCACGCCGGGTCATGGCTTACCTTATTTTTTCATCAACCTGGCCCGGTTCCAGCCCCGGGTCGGCCGGGTCCCGGGTCAACCCGCCGGGCCGGGCCGGGTTTTAAAACTATGGTCACGACCCGAATCCTGAGTCCATGACTGGCAACGCAAGAGTAGTGTCAAAAGAACACCCCACTTACGAATCCTGAGTCCATAACTGGCAACGTAAGAGTAGTGTCAAAAGAACACCCCACTTATGCTAAACTTCAAAACGAACATTTTAAAAGAACAATTTATTAAAAAATACACAACATTTCATAATCTTCAGAAATATTATATTATTTAAAACTGATGAAACTGAAAAATAGTTTTAAACTCCTCATTAGTAATTAAAATAAAAACAATAATCCATAATACTCATTACATTATCAAAATTCAAACTTAATTAAAAGAAAGTAACAATGGAGCATCTAAAACATCAAATCAAACTAAAAAAAAAGCCTCGCAAAATAAGCAAGGCATACCGACCAAAACTGAAGAAGCAGGAACACTTAACAAAATTCATCTATTATCAGAAACTAAGAACCTAAAATACTATTAAGAATAAATGGTGAGTTTAACCAACTCAGTGAGGGAATAACATTTAATATACATTTTAGATATTAATAATTCGTAAGTCGATTTATATATATATATTATCATAAAGTAGTAGTGTAACAACTTGACCCAACATGCTGTATATTGTTCACTTTAGCTCGGTCCAACCCGGCTTCCACGCCTCACGGTTTTGTTTTTGGTATCCCACATCTAAGCCTGATGCCCCAAAACACGTATAATATGTTGGCAAGCAATACTACTAATAAGGCCAGCACTAACTCCTCACTCGTAGATGTGGGATATTACAATCCACCTTTCTTAAGGAGTCTGACGACCCCGTCAACACCATCAGACAGCCAGTGAGGTCCGCTCTGATACCAAATGTTACAGTCCAGCCCAACATGCTATATATTGTCTGCTTTGACTCAGCCTAACCTAGCTTCCACGTTTGATGGTTTTGTTTCTAACAGTCCACATCTGAGCCTAATGTTGCCAAACGCGTATAACATGTTGGCAACCAGTATTACTAATAAGGTTAGCAACCAACTCCTCACTCGTTGATATGGGATATTACAAGTATAATACATGTCAGAGATCAGATGACAATCAAAGGTGACCAGATGACACTCGAAGGTGACCACTGTGGGATGATTAGTCGCCACAGGTTGATGCCTCTCTCATCAGCCAGGTATACATAATACTATGTGTACATAGGCTAATTAATCTATGTTAGCATGGAGTTACTGACAAGTTCTATACCAAGACATAATAGATATTTGAAGATCATCAAGAAAATGTATATCATATCAATTAGAATTTAATTTGACAAAATACGAGTACAAATTCAAGAATAGATGAATACTCAAAAAATAAAGTAACATATATAAATATTCAAGAGATTAACTAATCGTACTCATCATATAATCAATATACATATTTATTTATATTATATGCATATTAAAGATTATTTCACTCACCTAAAAAAATATAGATTAAAAGGAATATCATATGGAAGACCCGAAAAATCTATTGAGGATTGTTATGAGAACCTATAATAAATATATAAAATATACTCAAAAGCAACTCAAAACAACATAAATAAAAGATTCCAATGTATAAAAGAAAACTAGGTTTAGTCTCCTAGGTTTAAAGACTAAAACGAAAATTATCCAAAATAGGGACTAAAATATAATTTTACCAAAAATAATCCAAATTGTAAATACACAACTAATTGAAATTTCACCTATAAACCATCCTCAATTCTGTCTAGAACAAACTGGGGATGGAACTATAATTTTTATAAAGTTCAGGGACTAAAATATAAATTCCTAAAATTAAGAGACCAAATTGAAAATATTTCAAATCAATTATCAAACTGAGATTCATCATCCTTAACCTCATAATAACACTTTCTAGAATGTCAAAATACATTTAGGGGTCAAATTATAATTTTTTTAAAGTTTAGAAACCAAACTAAAATTTTCATAAATCAAGGACCAAAATAAAATTTGGTCTTCAACCTCGAGACCATTATGTCCAGATTTTCCAAAAAGGTTAAAATGAATTTTTCTACCCATAAAAATTAATTTAAACAAATCAACTCAGAAATCCTTCTTTCTAACAATATATTAATTAATCATCTAATATTAAACTCTTAATAATTATAAATCAATCTTAACAACATGGACTTCTAATATTTATAAACCCTAATCTCTTTCTCTTTCTTAATCCTTTCATAAAAAAATTATAATTAAAAATAATATAAGAAAGAATCACTTACTTCCTTCTTCTATCTTTTTTAAACTAAAAAATTCAAAATCAAATACAAGAATTAAAAGAAAAAAAAGTAATTCTCTTACAACATTTTTATATATATTTATATTAACTTAAATTGGAATTGAGAAATTGAGTTTGGGCTTTCCGTGATTCTCACAGGCAATAGGATATGTTTTGTTGTTTATCCAAGCGCAGTGCAATTATATTCATGCTCTTGAAAACTTGCTACAGTTACTTTCCATGAGAGATTGACGTTAAAAGCTTTGCTAGTTTCCTATTTACGTTCACTCACATGGGCAATTACGCGTCAAGATAACTCTGTTTCTCTTTTTCTCGCTGGTTTTATTTTAGCAATTGATTTCCTCTAGACAAATTTACTGTCGCATTCACAATCTTTCTTGCAACAACTGTTATACATCACAATCGAGCCTTAAATTTGCATTTTCTTCTAGGACTTCCCACCTTGCACTAGTTTTTGTTTCCATTGTTCTTTCACGCACCATATTTTTTTCCAGTTCTTTTGTTCATTTGCCAACAGACACCTGCTTTTAATTTATCTTATGGGTCACTTCATTTGTTATCTTAAGATTCTTCAAAAAATTATTCAATCTGTCCAGACCCAGCTCTACTCTGCTGGGACCTTACGTATTTTCACGCATTTATCAGCTGCTAACAAATTGCTTGGACACTGACATTTCATTGTTCTAGGCTGCCCTTGAATATCTTGATGCATTTTCTTATTATTTTGGTAATGCATGGCTCATGTCACTTACTCTTTGTATAAACAAAGCTGCCAAGACTAGATACTTGCAGGACCATTCTTTTGTATCAGTTCAACATGTTTTCATTTTTGGATCCAATCGTTTTCCCACTCCCATGCATTACTCTCATTCAATACAATTGCTCTTCAATTGGCCCACCTTTTACAGCTTTTTCTAATGCGTTTCATCTTTCTTTTTTGTCCTCGACCCTTGGTGTGATCAATTCAATTAAGGCAAGGAAAAAGTGTTTTCATGTGGTTCCCTTTGCTATTATGCTTACAACTGTTACTTCTTTTCTTTAGCTTTCTTAGCAACTGAACAAACTGTTCTTTCAAATGCCCTCTGCTTTTGAGCTGACTGCATTATGCTTGGTGATCTTACGTTGCGCTAAACTTTGGCACCTACTAGATTTGGCCAATTTCCTAGACCACACCTCTTCCCACCTTCTTATCATTTACATGTGCAATTTCAATATTATTAGCTGCTTGCTTCTGTATTTTGCAACTACTACATATGAAAGTTTTGATGTATTTCTCCATGTTTCCCACCTCTTTGTTAAATGTTAACTTTACTTGGCTTCCTGACTTGCACTTCCTGTAAATTATGCATATTTAGTTTTCCTTTTGCTATGTTTGTTTGCCATTTCTCCCCCCACTCGCCCCCTAAATCGCCCACAAAATTATTGATGGCTTTCAAAGAGATATATGTGTACTCCTTTTTACATTTTCATCATGTGTTAAATGAATAGCTTAGACTAATTAACTCTATTTATGGTTCAGCTACAACTTTCTCTCTGTTTGCATGCTTTAGGATTCAACTTCCATCAATTACACCTTTGCGATTATGGTCTTTTCCTTCCCCGTTATCACGCATGGTAACAGCTTCGTTGTTATGTAGGGTGACTTGCTGTGAAACCGTTGTTGGATGATTTCTTCATGACTCGATCCAACTTGCAATGTTTTTTGCCCTCGCTTGCAAATGGTTGCTTATCTTCTCCGTAGACATTCCAGCTTCAGTTATCGTGCGCAAAGTCATCCCATAAACTCAGCTCATGTGTTACTGCAGTCGATGCTGATTCTCACATCAAGCTTTTGAACATTTAAACAAAGCTTTCGAATGCAACTTTAATTTTGCTTGGCGTCACTGTCAATTCTTGGTCTTATTCCTTTTCAGCTATATTATTCCCATGACTACTCCTTCAGGAAATACAGGATTGCTCCACACTATGGAAGACTGCCCGCGGCAGCTACGTAGTTTAAGGTTTCAATCCGAGTAGCTTGCTAGTTTTCTGTATGGGGAAAGAACAAATTTACTCCCAAACTATTATACATATCCCAATTGAGTCCTCTACCATTCGATTGTCCCAATTAAATTAAATTAACATCGATTGTTATTTAAAGTTTAAAAGTCCATTACTTTTTCACATGACAGATACATGCCTTGAATTTTAGACCGTTCTTGGCAACATTGATGCTTCTTGCCAAAATATTCATCAACAATTATTATTTTGCTGCTAAAAATTATCAACAATACATGATTTATTTGGAGTGTTAAAAACATTTGTTTTTGCTCAAAAATATTTTAGGTAGCCTCGTTTTTACATAAAATCAGGCAAAAGATAAAAAGTGCGGGAATCATGTGCAAAATTAGCATGCCCTTTAGCCTTATGTAACGACAGGGTTAATTGAGCATAATCTCAAAGATGGGGGACTCAATTGATAGTTTGGAGGCAAATTTGTTCTTTCCACTTCTTTCTCCACTCCTATAATTTAGGCCTCTAAACCTGGATAAGAAAAGTACCAGGAGCATTTAAACAGAGAACGGAATAGAGAAGAAGAGAGTTACTGACATTTTATTACAACACATCAAAACTCCACGATCAGTCAATCCAGAGATTCATCTTTAAGAGAACACAACTTGCCGGTGTAAAGAGAGAAAAACCATAATGTTACACAATATCAACTCAAAATTGTATTTTTGCCCTATTTTCATTCTTTTCTTTTCTTTTCAGTAAACCGAAGCCATGAAGGAAAAACACGCTCATTTTACTCGCACAACTCCTTGCAGCCAACACCGTGAGTGCAGGAAACTGAATGTAGTAACAACAAACCACAGCGAAAACAAAAATGTCCTCAGAAAACACCAATTTTGGAGGGCTTTGCCTGCCCGAAATCTCTCGGACATGAAGCCAGCATTTAAAACTGACATCATTGTTCAACCTGGTAGCTCTAACTAGGGGGACGATCCTAATTACATACCATCACAATCCATAGGAATATAACCAAATCCTCTTTGCTATTGTTTCTGAATCTCTAGTATTCTTTTTCAACTGGGCTGGTTTAGAGCTATACTGACAGCTATCCCACTGTGTGCTGCTTGCAACCTTTTGGTCCAAAATGCTGAGAACCACGCCTCACAATCTTTCTGCACAAGTAGCAATAGTGCATTTGGCATGACCAGCAAAGAATGTGGTTATTATTGCCAACCTGTAACCATGTCAAAAGAGAAGAAAATGACAAACCTATCAGGCAGCTGATGCTCAATGTTTTTTAGTATTTCACAGCAAAGGGAAAAAAGGGAGTAGATTTGATCATAGGGTTCCAGAGGAATCAATCCATTAATTATCTCCTAAATGTTTAGAAGCAAAGAAATGAAACCAAGCTCAATGAAGATTTAACAGATTTTACCAACACTAACACTGTGTAGTGTACAGAAGTCTTTGTTCAACATTGCTTGAAACTAATGGCCAACATGGCCCATAAGAATAGCATTTTATTTTGTCATTCGTGAAAAATATTACTTTTAATACCACAAATTACATTGATCAGCTTTCATTTGTGTCCCAAAGGCTATACTTGCAAAAAAGAAAACTGAATACTGTCAATTGCAAAGTTTTTATTTGTATATGATCAGCCCATGCATGTCTTGAATCGAGTGGGATTCAGTTATCCTTTCTAGTTTCAGGTCCAAGCTTTTTTTTTAAAAAAAAAAATACCAATCATAAATATGCAATATAAAATAAAAATAAAAAGGACGGAACTAGAATGCTTTTGAAAGTTTAGGGCTTAATAATTATGGTTCGGTGTTGCACTTTGAAGAGGACACATGGCCCACAAGACATGAAAGCACCTGGTATAAGGTCAGATAAAAAAAGAACGAGAGATCCAAACAGAATTTAGCACTTCAGAATATTTAAATGCATTCAACATCTGATTCTGATTTACAGAAAGACCAGTCGTCACTAACCTTCACATTGAATTGACCACAATTGGGACATGTATTAACATGATCTGGAAAAAGTTCAGCATGAACCTGAGCCACAACCTGGCGGGGATTCATCCTCTCCTCCCATTGTTGAATCTCTTCTTGTGGGAAGAGTTCACACTGTCCATCCCTTCAATAATTGCAAAAGTTACCGTATAAATCTGACAAATGCAAGATCATGACAAACAAACCAAATATACTATTTAACTTTTCAATGAATCACTCACTTAAAATGGTCATATCCATCAATCCCTTTGTTACAACGATAGCAGAAGAACTGCCCACAGTTTTTGCACACCATCTTGTTACAACCTTCAGTTCTTGAGATTGCCATCTTACAAGATGGGCATTGCTTAGCATCACGGAGTATTTCCTTGACACTAAGAAGTTCATTTATCATCTCGCGCTCTTTATGCTTTTGTCCATCTTTGAGGTGAGATGAGTTTTGGCGTTCCTGTAGGGCAAAAATTAAAGGTCATTAAAGACATTTCATGATAAGTAATGATTGGTATATCAAAAAAAATTAACAAATGCAACACGAATATACACATAAAATAAATGAACAAATGGTTCCGTTAAATTGCTATCAATGCTGTTGTTTGTATTTGTGTTGAATTCTTAACAATTATTTTTTATACCATCATTATTCTTTCACAACTGGCAAGGAAAACATTCTACCACATCTGACTTATTTTTCCAAAGCACCACAAAAGATCAAGAGAAAATGAAATCCAAGTTGTGAAAATCTGAAACGCAGGCTAACATGAAAGTTATAGAAGCATTTTTTGGTAGAGAATTCATTCTGATACCATGAGCAACATCATAGTAGTTATAATAAAAACAGAAGGTGTGCATAACCAAGCAAGATTTCTGGATTATCATTTCATTATTTAATTTTATTTGATCAATCAGAATTTTAGTTCTTTCCTATTAAAATAGATATTGGGATCTTATTCAATTCCCCATATGATTTGAAATTTGGTTTCCCTATTTAGGGATTCCAATTCTCAACATTCTAGGGTTTTTGCTAGATTTCTCAGTGTAATATAAGGGAACCTGATCCCGTTCCTAATTATTCCAAGGATTATATTTCCAATGATCAACAGACTAACGAGTACTGAGAAACTTTCCTTCTATCTCCGCTTTTCTTATTGGTTTCCTCCCCATTCTATAAAATGATTAAGAACTGAAATTACATATGGAGAAAAGATATTGTCAATCACTAATATCTCAGGAGCTTTAAGTATGGGTTTTCTCAGCTAGACAAGAGAACACCCTTGTTTTGAGTTTGTTTTCATTTCTTCTGGTAGGATGCCCTATTAAAAATTTTTCGCTTGTTTATCCTTCTTGTCAACAGAGGTTACTCTGAAACTAAATACAAAAGATGAGAACACAAACTTTACCTCCAAGACTTGAAGCTTCATTTCTGGTGTCATACAAACTTCACCTAAATGGCGTCTCTCCCTGCAAAGTGTGCAAAAGCTATATAAGCACTTTGAGCATTGTGCATGCTGTTCTTCATCTTCTATGCAGGGTGTTTCACATCTTGGGCAATAGGAAACATCAGACATGGACTCCAGTGTTTTCTGCAACATCAAGGACTCCCATCGTTCATATTCTTCATCACTGAGTAACCGTTTCAATAAACCAGGCGGGACCATAACCCCACACTTTGCATCTGGACATTGAAGCTTGTTCACAGTACCATCTGCAACATGAATGTCAGAATACCTCTTCATACATTTTGAGCAGAAGAAATGCTGGCATGGTAGCCTGATGAAATCGCTGCCTGGTAAGATAAATAAAAAAGAAGGTTAATTTCCATAGAAGAACATATGAAAACAGATAAGAGGTGCTTTCTAATAGTATTCAGAAATAGTACATTGAAAAACGTAAGAAAAGGAAATCAGTTCATAGTAAAAGTTGATGTTTATCAACTACTAACTCAGCAGCGAACCGAAAAAGGGAGTGTGAAGTTAAAGGACAAGACTACTAACAACCATGACCTTGTCTTCATACAGAAAACAAATGCCACAGAAAGTTGTAAGTGGAAGGTCTCCCACATTATTGTACATGAAATACTATGCATTATCAAATTTCAAATGACAGCCATATGCACATGTTTGAAGCTTAACTAGAGTAACATCATCTACAAAGATTACAGCAAACAACTGGACCAAAAGGGACATCTATACATTATGATAACCTATAAGCAAAGTCAAAGGTCTTTTTTATATAAAAAAAGGACTGATGGAGTTCAAATAATATTTCAATCCCCCAAAACCTAAAACAGTCAAAAACAGAGCATAGGTCAGCCATATTAGTACACCAAACAATTTTGCTGTTTATATAAGTAAGACCAGATTAAAGTAAAGTTAGGAAAAGATTGAAAATTGCCTGCATACTCTTCACAACAGATGCAACATTCATGCAAGCTTTTGCAGAAGTTCTCATGGCATTGCTCAGCATTGTAACTTCTCAGTGAAGGAACATCAACCTCCAGGGATACACTTCCCGAAATCGCGCGCCTGTCTTTTTTATGTTTAGTGACACAAGGTCCAATAATGATATCTTTATCAATCCCAAGAAAAGAAAGGGAATAATTCTGTAGCCAATCAGCCCATTGATATATAACCTCCAGCCCTGGTTGTTCCGTCCATATTGAGTCCAACATTGAGCAGAGATGGGAAATACTAGTAGAATCCAACCACTGAACCGAGATGGTAAAATAAGGAGGTAGTTGGCTTGGGTATGATTTAGGTAATAGGCAGGTCAACACTATTGGTGGAAGATATTGGACTTCGAATGAGTAAGAAAACTCATCAGAACTACCACTTTTCCCATTACAATCACCAAGTGAATATAGCTTTGCAGTTACAGTAAATTCAGCAGGAACTTCAATGTGAATATGAATCTGCGGAATAACATACAGGTGCTGGATGATTAATGTACAACATGACAAGAAGCTTTCAAATTGTAAGGTACTGAAGTAACCTGAAAAGATCTTAGACCTCTCTGTCTCTCAAGAATGAAGGTATTGTCTCCATAAATCGACTCCATAGCAAGCAACTGAAAAAAATGGATAAGAGTGAAAGATGAGAAAGGGCTGAAAAAGGTGTGGTAAAGGTTTCTTACTTTCAGGCTTCAGTTAACCAGGGAAAAAAATTACGGGCAGCTTTAAAGACCTCTATTTTCTTTACATTTCCAGACAAATTTTGATTTTTTATTTCTTTCTAGAAAGATATGTTTTCAAACTCCGTGGCTGGTTTGATGCTTCGCAGTTCAATGGCAACAAAGTTCTGTAATTGTAAACCGTTCAAAGGCAAAATGCTAATGGAGGTACGATAAAGTTGTTAAACAACAAGCTTCGAACTCTGTTGGCATTCCTACGAAATCCCAGTCTACAGGAAAAAAAAAACTGTGCATATCAAGTTTCACAAAACAAATTAAAACATTGGAAATATACAATTTATGCCCTTTGAGTTTATGCCCATTTGTATATATCTTGCAAAATAAAGTTCAACAAAATATTCATTAAACAAAAAAAAAAAAGTCAATAAACCCCCAAGTTTTTCAAATTACCTCATCCTCCTGTAGCTGATCAGTCAATAAACAAATTACCTCATCCTCCTGTAGCTGATCATTGATCCTTAGCTGCTCCTCAGATAATTCTGGCTCCTCCACACCCAAAAAGAATTCTTCCAATCTAGTCACAACGCCATCAACCCCATTTCCATTGTCCGGTTCACTTTCATCTTTTTTCTCTTCAATCTCCTTTTTCTTTGTTTCATGAAGGTTTTTTTCCATATTTTCATTCACTTTCTCACCAAAACTAGAAGCACCCACTTCAGTAACTGAAGAGGGCGGGTCAGATTTGGGAGAATTCAAAGAAGCTACTTGAGAATTCGAGGGTTTGTGCTCGGATTTCTTGATATACTGTTGTTGTGAAGAAGCTGATGGTACAGATAGTGATTCAAGATTAGATTCTTGTTGTTGTTGTTGTTTTCGTTGATGTTGGGAATGATCGTGAAGTCGTTTAACAGTCCAGGACTCCCCGATACGGTGCTTACCTCTCCTCATGACCAATTTTTACAGGGAGAGGGACTGAAAATTTCAGGGATTGGGAATTAAAGAGGATGTTAACTTGACCCTATTGATATTTTAGAGGCGTATTGGTAGGTGAGTGGTAATTGTTTTTTAAAATATTTTTTATTTAAAAATATATTATTAGTAGTATTAAAAAATAAATTTTAATAAAAAAGCAAATTAAAAGTTATTTTCAAACAATAGGTTTTCTTTTAATTTAAGTTATGCATCAAATTATCGAAGAAAAAAAAGAATAATTTTTTGACAGACTAAAATGCATCCTCGTGGACATGGTTCAAGCGGTTCTTACATTACAATTGAGAATAGTCAATAAGTTATCAACTCTGAACATGTTCTTCCCAGTGACTTGTGAGGAGAATTACAGTGATAACACAATAAAAAAAAATAAAAAATAAAATTAGTAAAGCCATATCAATCCCAAAACTCAACATCCATTCATTTGCATCCACCTTCAAATACAAAAAATAAGAAGAAAATTATAATCAATAGAAACTCACCGCAAGAAGAACAATTTCTCCTCCAGGACCAGAGATTCCTATCCGTCGACCATTTCCACAAGTGCTTCTAGGCAAAACAAAAATAATCAATAAATGGATTTCAAAAAAGTTGGAAAAAACAAAAGCAGTGTGGAACCAAAACCAGGTCAAACACGATGGCTCTTTTTAAAATAAATTCAGAAACATGAATTCTTTAGATTTTTTTTCTTGGATAAGAAAAGAGTGGATGATATTATTAGATATAAAAGACTAATTAATTATTCAAATTATAAATTTTATTTATAAACTACTTAAATATTTTATCACGCCATCTCTTTCCAGTTTTTTTAGATGTTAAGAGTTCCGACTAGTGATGTTTTTATCTTTATTTATTGAAAACTAAATATATTAAAACATAATATTTAATATAATTTGATAAATTATTTATATCTACAAAAAAAATTCATATTACTAGAAATAAAAAAAAATACAAATATACAGAGAGATGAAGATTATATCCACCCAACTCAACTTAACTTCTAATTTTTATTGCACAAATATTCAGAGAGATGAAGATTATATCCACTCAACTCAACTTAACTTCTAATTTTTATTGCTGTAATTATAACTGCTGCAATGACAATACTTTCATCACTATACTTATAATTGCTGCAATGACAACACTCTCGTCACTGTATTTATAACTGTTACAATAACATCAAAATTGCTATCATTGTCCTTTTATCTTTTTTTTTTCTTTTACACACATTTACTATTATTTTTGTTTTGCTATCAAATAATTCTATTTATATATAATTTAATAACAGATAAGAGGTTGTAAATAATAAAAAAAACAAAAAAAATCATAAAATATAATATTAATTATGCCATAAAATATATTTTTATTTAGTGCTTGTTATATTTGTATAAAGTGAAAATAGGGTACTTATCATAATAATACTAATATTCTAACACCAGATTGATTCAATTGCATCATTGTCAAATGTTGTTTTGTCAATCAAGGACCAAGTGAATGAAAATCGAAAAACAATCAAAGAAATCGTCCACATTGACCCTTTCAATGACAGAGTTATGTACTATCCCTTTTTTCTTTTTTAAAATACACTTACCATAATTATTACAAATTTTGCTTATTCTTAACTGAATTGTCTTCTATTCTTTACTTCGAAATCAATTGCTATCTGATGTTCATGTAGAATCAAGGGTATACTTGCAGGGTTTCTATTACACACTTTGATTTTTTTCTCGGGGTGGTGGTATAGCAGCTGTCCCAGCTGCAGTGGGTTGCTCAAGGCTGATGGGAAATGATTCACATGCTCAATGCATGATTATATCGACAATTCTCTTGTCCCATGGCAGCCATGAAAATATCGTGCTTTTCACAGCATCAACAAATATTTCTATTCCCTTTTCTTTTTACACTTTATCCTCATTTGATCACCTTTGCTAAAATCCATTGATTTAGTTTCAGGTTCAAAGCAGATCGTATTGTCATAGATGGAGAAGGCTGCCAATCTCATCATGGTTGGCAAATCCGCGGAACGCTTCTTTCGATCATTAGCAACAAGCGCTAAAGACCTATGTAAGACTCCTTCTCCAATGACCTAGAAGCTTAATAGTTTAAGATATTTCGGACACACTTTGGACCATTTAGATCCACCAGCAACCGGTGTGACATAAATGGCGAACAATGTTTTCAATGACAACTCTGAGGCTACCATCGAAGAACAACACCATCATTTGAGCTCAGAGCTTCTCTAAGCAAGAATTGAGAACTCTTTAGCCCTTTCAAGCAATTCATTTCTGCAATCAAAGACACCAACCCACCACTACACCCGCAAACGTTGATGTAGAATCGCTCCTAGCTTCTTCCCTGCTAAGATATATCCATTTTGTAGAAACTAAAAGCTGTTCCACTTTGCTGCAATATCAGAAGGAGATAGCGATCACAGGTTTTATAGCGATCACAGGTTTTATCTTACTATCGTTTCATTTCGCGCAGCCATGACATACTTTCACTTGCTGATCGGCCTATCATCCAAGTTGAGAAAGATACAAACCAGCAACATGCATCGACACCAGCCGATGTTGGGTGATTAACTAGTAGCATTTTATTACTGACGCAGCACTCCTCGAAGCTCTTGTTATTATATATATAATCTTTATTAAAATCAATATATTTGTCATTTTTCCCCATTTTCCATTCATCTTTCTTTTCATGAATGCTAAGGGGTATTTGCACGCATCCATTTAACTAGGAATTTGAAAATAATTCTAAAATGACATGGGGTATGAGTTGACTTCAGGTGGCAATCCATTGCTGGCTAACTAAAAATTTGCTTTTGATGAAACTTATTACTTGCTGAGTTTCTGCTCGTGGGGTATTTGCACGCATTGTTTTCTCTGGCGCTTTTTTCCTTGAACTATCTCTCCCTTTTCCCAGTTCAATAATCAAACAAATGCAGCTTACGATCGTTTCACGGCGTAGCTTGGGCAACACCCCTAGTCTCACCCTGAATGGTAGTTAATTAATGTTGTAGATGAAGTCAAATTTTTCCATGGAAAAAATTTTAGATGTTGCAATTTTAGTTGAAAATTATTTAAATAATAAAGTTGATTTGATATAATTTGATTTACTTTGTAAATTAAAAAACAACCTCGAAAAATATAGTGTAATGAGATTAAAAAAAATTCAAAAAAGAATATTTTAAAAAAATATTAAAATAATAACATATTAAAAAATATATTTTTGAAAGCTCCAACTCCTTTTTTTTTTCTAATTTCAGAAATAGATCCTTTCATCGATTCAAAGAGGGAGTGTCTTCAACAAGGCAATCCAATATATTACATCTATTAATTTATTCGATATTTTAAAAATAAGTAAATAATTATCGATATTTTTCAAATTGAAATTGCACATGTTTATACTTTACAAATAAGATATTTTCTAATAATATAAGTGTTAATCCTATTTTAATTTTTTTAATTTGGGATATAGTTTATGGGCCAATCCTAATATGTAGGATTGATTCTGACCTTCGCAAATCTAATAACTAGACTATGCTTTCTCCCCGGGCCTTTGCCAAGGAAGGAAATCAGCCCAAACCTCTATTTCTCCAACCCATGTTGCATAGTGTAGAAGTAGAAGGATGCTTTATCTCAATAACAGCGACATTCAACATAACCCGGTCGGAAGAGAAATATCTCTGGCAAAGGAAGAATACCGTATTCATGGATCGTATGTATATATTGGGAACAGTACATACGATGACTGACTTTGAGACAGAGACACTTGAAACTGAGAAGAAACTGAGACTTCAATTTAATTTGTCCTTTTCTTTCGTTTTTTACAGAGAGGAGAAAGAGAGAAGAATTGTCAAACGCTACCGGTTGCCCTGGTCAATGGTTGAGGAACCCCCACCCCTCTCGCCCACTCTCTAAACACGCTCTTTCTCTCTGAAAAGTCTATGTATTCAACTTAAGGTCCCTCTCTCTCTCTCTTTCTTGCTGAGGTCGTTGAAGGGTTCTCTGAAGGAGCTTTAATTATAACGGAACTTGATTTTATCACATAAAAGGTTGAGTTTCGTTGAAGGGTTAGTCTTTGCGTTTGGTTTCTGGGTTTCATCAATCCAGGCTTCTTGGTTCAGAGAGAAATGGCAGTAAGTTCTTCTGTTTTCCCTTAATTTTAAGTTTGTGTGCTTATTGTAGCTTGGATTTCACTCTCTGTGTGTGTATGTTTGTATTATGTCCTAGTTGTGTTTTAATCTTTAAGGACTAAAAAGGGTTTGTCTAATCTTTGTGGTTTATGGTTGATTGTCTTTGTGTTGATTGATTGGCAATGCTCCAGTTTTGGCAATTGAAGAAAAAAGGGTGTTTTATTCTCCTCAGGGACCAAGATTGCTAGTTCTTTTGATTGATGAAATTCATGGCTTGCCTAAGTTTGATGTTGAAATTTGAAAATAATTCTCAAATGACATGGGGTATGAGTTGACTTTAGGTGCAATCCATTGCTGGCTAACTAAAAATTTGCCTTTGATGAAACTTATTACTTGCCGAGTTTCTGCTTATGGGGTATTTGCACGCATTGTTTTCTCTGGCGCTTTTTTCCTTGAACCATCTCTTCCTTTTCCCGGTTCAATAATTAAACAAATGCAGCTTACGATCGTTTCACGGCGTAGCTATATAATTTGGTTTACTTTGTAAATTAAAAAACAACCTCGAAAAATAAATATAGTGTGATTTAAAAAAATTCAAAAAAAATATTTTTTAAAATAATATCAAAATAATAACATATTAAAAAATTATTTTTTTAGAGCTCCAGCTCTTTTTTTTTTTAATTTCAGAAATAGATCCTTTCATCGATGAAAAGAGGGAGTGTCTTCAACAAAGGCAATCCAATATTACATCTATTAATTTATTCGATATTTTAAAAATAAGTAAATAATTATCGATATTTTTCAAATTGAAATTGCACATGTTTATACTTTACAAATAAGATATTTTCTAATAATATAAGTGTTAATCCTATTTTAATTTTTTTAATTTGGGATATAGTTTATGGGCCAATCCTAATATGTAGGATTGATTCTGACCTTCGCAAATCTAATAACTAGACTATGCTTTCTCCCCGGGCCTTTGCCAAGGAAGGAAATCAGCCCAAACCTCTATTTCTCCAACCCATGTTGCATAGTCTAGAGCTATTTACAACTGCTTATTAAGAAATTTCATATTACATTAATGTTTTCTATCAAATATTAGAATTAGTCTCAATATCCTTTAACTTACCCTCTTCTTTAATTGATACAATTATCTTGATCTACCCTCCAAAAGAAAAAAATATAAAAAATAAAAAGAAAATGACCTTTGGACTTACACTCCTGTAAATTGAAAAAATTGCTTGATTAGAAGCTACCAATTATTTAGTAACTGATGCCACATTAATCCTACAGCAAAATTTGGAAAATCATGACAACGTGATCTTAACACATTTATTATATATATATATAATACATTAAATAAAATAAATAAAATAAATAAAATCAATCACTCAAAAACAAATAATAAATTTATATTGTTTGATGACATGGCCTTGCTTTACAGTAAAGACGATAATGGTAAATTCACTACGAGAAGGTTTCAATAAATTGAAGGAAGGGATTGGATCTGCCGGGTCGCAGTCGGGTCATGATGATGATGGTGAGTGGCTGTAGCCAGCTTGACAAGTAGATTCAACGCCCCCAGTCACCTGTCAGGATTCAGAAGAAAGAAAAGGGCAATCATTGGAAACTCAGAAAAAAAAAAAAAAAAAAACTTGCTGCTAGGGGCACGGGTGCAGGAGAGGACGACCTCCAGTCTGCACTGAGCAACGCACCGTTTTGAGAACATTACCGTAGAATACTAGAAACGAACGTGACGTCGTTCAATTGTCGAATAGGAAATATACAAATCAAATAAGACAAGCTGAGGTGAAGGATCAGCTACGGTCTAATATTTGTCTAGGTTTCAACCAACCACCAACCCTTTACTTTTCGTTATCAAGATACACACTCTTCCTTCCTTACTTCACACGCGCCACATGGTTGATGCGCGTGGCCAACGTCCTTGTTTTTCTTTTGTCATTATTTTATCTATTTTAATAATAACAATAATAAAAATGTCTGCGTACACTCTTCCTTCTTTACTTTACACGCACCACATGGTTGATGCGCGTGGTCACCGTACTTGTTCTTCTTTTGTCATTATTTTATCAATATTCATATTAATAATAATAAAAATGTCTGCGTTTGCCTTCAGCCTGTCTCTGGTTGAATATTAAGGGTTTGGATGGAATAGGGTGCAAGTTGTGTTATTAAAAATTTTAAAATATTTTTTTAAATAATATTTTTATATTTTTAGATAATTTTAATGTGGTAATATTAAAAATAATTTTTTAAAAATAAAAAAAAATATTTCAATATATTTATAAATTAAAAATACTTTAATCATTACCATTATTATTATAATTTCAAACAAATTCTAATTAATTAAAGAATAAATAAAAAATAGTCTCTTTAACAATCAAACCAGCTTCTTAGAATTTTGTTTAAAATAAATTAACAGATAGCTATTTTTATTAATTGTTATTAGTTTTTTTAATTATGAAAATCTTTTTAATTTTAAAACTCAAAATAGCTTTGTATTTTTACGATTTCGCACATTTTTCCTCACCTTATTTTTAATGTTTTTCTTCTTTATTTTTCCTTTCAAAACTAAAATTTAGATTTATTTTATTAAAAAATATTTGATTTACTTAATTTTTTATGTAAGGATCTTGTTTAAAAGTGTATAAAAACTAAGATGATGTTATTAAAATTTTGAAATGTATATTGCAAACATCCTGTTACACAATTGAGGAGCAATAAATTTTTAAGGATAAATGATTCATCTATGATAAAAATTCATTACTTTAAAATATTTTAATAAGTAGGTATATTTTTATTTTAGTTTAAATATTATTATTTTTATTATTGGTATGCATATTAGTATTTTGATTTTATAGCAATTATAAGTTTAAATATATGCTTAGTATGTATGTTTGTATTCTATTTTTATTTTTTATTTAAAAAATATTTATCATTAGTTATGCTTCACATGTTTATAATTTTAAACATTTATAAATTCTAGCTTTTTATTAGAAATCGGATCTTTTGTTTTCCTCTTACGAAACTATGCTAATTATTTCATTCTGCATCGCCATTTCAGCTAGGAATAGGGAAATGATAACAAACAAAATTAATGATTTTAATTGAACAAATGACAAAAAAAAAAAAAAAAAAAGAGGATCATACTTACCTAGATAAACTTCAATTACTCCTCCAAGGTTTTATGAAAATGGTTTTGATATATTTAATTATACAGCATATAGAGAAAGGATGATAATAAAATATGTTAACATTCAAAAACTCTAAAAAATATATAGTAAGTTGGGTAATTTTACTCATGCATCCTCAAATATAAGTAATGGAGAGAATGAGTAGTTAATAGACGTTTATCTATAACATTCCCTGTATAAATTAAGGATGGAGGAGCGCAACAAGAAGAACAACTCAACAAAAATCAACATTAATAGTTGCTTTGCATTTGAAGTAACTTTTCAGGATCTTTAAAACCTATTTATTAGCAGGCTTCCAATCTCGTATATGATAAGTAGTAGGTATATAACTGGTAGGCAAACAATTTGTATGTTAATAGTTTACACACTGTCACAATTTTTGGATTTACCGACAGAAATTTTTGTCGGTATTTGTATTATCATTCTGTTAGTAAATAATTTACTAACGAAATCACCGATAAAAATATTTCATTAGTGAATCTTTTATCGATAATTTTTTATTCGTCGGTAAGTTCGTTGATAATAAAAAAATATTATTATCAATGGATTTACTAACAGAAAAGATACACAAAAAAATAATTATCCACCTCATTTCGTCGGTATTTCCCTCAGAAAATACCGTATGTAATTCTATCTATTATAAAATTAAGGATTTTAGGCTTTTTATTGGGTGTTTTATCAACGGATAATTAAATATTAATATTTTTAATCATTTCATTGGTGATTTCTTTTGTAATATTTAATTTAATAAAAAAATTTCAAAAACCGCTAAATATCGCTGACGACTTTTCAACTCATCGGTAATTCTGTTTGTAATATTTAATTTAAAATTTTAATTTAACAAAAAAAAATTTAGAAAACCACCAAATAACATCGACAACTTTTCAATTTATCGGTGATTTTGTTTGTAAAGAATAATAATTAACAGTGCAATTGAAAAATGAACAGTTTCAGAGCTCTCTAGAAAATATCGATGAAATTTTTTGTGGATGATTCTCTTTGTAATTGACATGATAAATAGTGTTTACAGTTTACCAATGGATTTACCGATGAAATTTATTCCTTGGATAAAAATAACATGTCATTATTTTTTTTACTTTGTTTTAATTATTTTTTTCCATTATAATTCCCTCAATAAATATTATTGAAATATTTATGTTAGTAAAATTCATTAGTAGTTTACCAACAAAAATATTTCTTTGATATTTTTATTTGTATTTATCAATTTTTCTAATAATGATAGGTGATAATTAGTATACTTGCAGTTTTAATTGTAGTTTTAATTGTAGGCTTGCAGATTTCATTAAAAAACACTTAGAAAGTACCAAAAATATATATTATTTCGTGTTTTTTCTATCAATAAGTTGGAGTGCATGTTTATAATTAATTAAAGAATCATCCAATGACTATAAGCTTCTTAATCATGAGTGGTTAGGCTATCATTTACATTTATAGCATTTAGATTATTTGATTATTTTATGAGTTTTTAATTTGCTTTTCACATATTAAAAAATAATAAAAATTTTGAAAAATTCTTACAGTCTAGAACTTGTAGAACAACAACAATGTCTAGAGTTTACATTATTAACATTAAATTTAATATCTAACTTCAAAACTCAAAATTCTCTTAGCCAAAACAGGCATAAAAAGACCCGAAACATGAATATAAAGCTAACGAAGTAGGGGAATTATTTCCAACTTCAGAAAACACTAATTGAATAATTAATGTGTAAGATTTTTTTTCCCATATAAAAACGACTAGATTGATGGCAAACAAAAAAAAAAAAAGAGCTGGAAAATGAGGCTAACAAAAGGAGCCGAGGCACCGTAACGGCCAAGATGGAGCAGAGAAAAGAGGCGTGAAACAGATAGAACCTGGAGATAACAAAACCATGAGTAGGGTGTAATGGCAGCCAAGACCGTAACGAAGAATGAAATCATCACAAGTCCTAGTGAAATATCAAAAGGGAGTCACATTATTACGCTTTGTCGAGCCTTCTTCATGTTAGAAGCTGGGCATCGCTTTCCAGCGATTGTTCTTCTTTCCTCTGAAGCAGTGACGTCAGGCACCTTTTCCTTCCACAAAGATCACCTCCATGATCAGCAGCAGCAGTGAAATAAACAAAAAGAGAGAAATGTTCCTGCAAAGAAAGAAATTAAATGAAGGGTGCAATCTTAGCATTCGAGCTATTTGGTGAGGCTGGGTTCGTGCATGATGTTTGGAGTCCCAAGTGTACGAGTTTCGGTGTTCCATCGGAATAGATCATAAAGCAATGGGCCTCTCGATGTTCAGCTGTCATGCCAGAATGGAGGCAAGTTGAGAGAAGAACGGCATCCAAACCTTTATTTTTCAGTTTGTAATTAATGGCTTGGTTTTTGTTGTTTAAGTATTTCCGAAATTTTTTATTTATTTTTTAAAATTAATATTTTTTAAATTTTTTTAAATTATTTTAATATGCTATATTAAAAATAATTAGTTTAAAAAAAATATTATTTTAATATATTGTTAAATAAAATATACTTTTAAAAAATAACAATTACTATTCTTTACTATATTCTTTCCTGTTTATTTTTATATTTTAAAAATAATTTTATAAAAATTTGAAATTTTTTATGTTTTATTTAATTTAATATTTTTTAGTATTTTCAAATTATTTTAATATGTTAATATGAAAAATAATTTTTAAAAAATAAAATAATATTATTTTAATATATTTTTAAATATAAAACATTTTAAAAAATAACTCCAACCATATTTTCAAAAATTCTCTCCTGTTCTAATCATGTTTAACGGTTCACGAGTCTCCAATGTAATCATTAGCCACCAAAATTTGAATTTAATTAATAAAACACAATCAGTTAACGACCCTTTGCTTTTCAGAACACATAATGAGTGTGAACATATTCATGTTGAGAAACATTAATTATGATTTTTCACTTTCGTATATATATATATATATAAAGCCATGCATATCTGAAGATATATGATGTGACACGTGCATCTTTGAAGATATATACTCGGAGATAACAACAAGGTAAGAGTATCTTTCGATTGCGGGCGCGTTATGAGTTGTTCTTTCTAATTTTCTTTTTATAATTTATGTGGGCGAGCTGACATCAACTAGGGTTTTTTTGGTTCATAGAATGAGACGATCGAGGGAGCTGAGTCCTTCAGTTTGTTGACAGGTTCACACCTTAATTTGTCTTTACCAGAAAAGGAGACCGCCATGTTCTACAGAGAAAAGAATGCAGTTGCCATCACCGATACAAGACAAGTGAAGTAGACTCACTAGTAACAAGAGCAAGCGCTAAGGAACACCCACTAATCTTGAGAAAGAATCATGGCGGAAAAACACCTTTAATTAATTGGTTTAAATTACATTCAGATATTCCCTCAGATCACGATCAGAAGATTTGTTTTTCTGTCTAAATTTGATAGAATAAAAAGAGCATGAAATGCACAAGGAACGAAGGTATTGTGCGTATTATTTAACGATTATTGGAGCTAGAAGGAGGTGTTTGAGCATGAGAAATTAGGGATGATAGTGCATGTTTTTGCATATAGATTTCTGGTATTTCTCTTCGGCGAACTCCTCCTGACCTTTATGATAGTTAATTTAGATAATATCTGGAAAGAAAAGCTATACAAATTTTATAAAGACAAAATACCATTCATGTGAGCCTTCATCTGGATAATCAGAGCTAGACCTTCATCGAGGCAGCTAGAATTATCATCCCAGTGGGAAACGGGAGCTAGGAAGTGAAAGATCAGTGAAAAAATAAAAAAGGTTTGCGTTTCCAGTTATGAACTGCCTTTTTACTCATTTTGCCAGCTTAATTAGCACGAAAACAAAAACGTGTCACTAACTTAATTACTTATATTACAAGATAAAAATCATGATAGGCTCCGTAAGTAAACACATTATAAATAACAAGACACGAATGTGATTGCAGAGGCACCTTCAGTTACAGTAGTACTCATCATTACATCCGCCCATTTCCCTTAATGCTTTCTTACGCTAGCTATCACCATTGAGATTAAGAAATAGTGGTCAACAACCATCTAGGTGGTGACCAAGTGGTAAAGACTTGGGACTAAGAGATTTGCTTCCTCTGTGGTCTCAGATTCGAGTCCTTGATTGCTCATATGATAGCCACTGGAGGCTTACATGGTCGTTAACTTTAGGGCCCGTGAGATTAGTCGTGGTGCACGCAAGCTGGCCCGGACACCCACGTTAATCTAAAAAAAAAAAAAGAAATAGTGGTCAATAGGTAAGATTATAAGTTTATTTTTTAGAATTATCAATTTAAGTTTTATAATTATTAGAAACTTATATGATTGTAATTTTAGAATTTATAAAATTAGTTAAGGTATGTATAAGTTAGTCTAGATTTTCATGTTAATCTAAAAAAAATTAATAGTTATAAATTCAATTGGTCAGGTCTTAGATTTACTCTTCAATAGTTGCAAGTTCAAGTCCCATTAAGACTACTAAAAGCTTGCATAGTTATTAATTTCAAGACCTGTGGGATTAGTTGAGGTACACGCAAGCTGAACCAAACACTCATATTAATAAAAAAAAACTAAGAATTAAGGAAAAAATACTAAAAAGCGTGGGAAATCACTATTCATCTATACCTATTATGTTGAATTACAATAGTAATTTATAATTTTTTTTTGCATCAGTCTTTTTTTTTCTTTCAATTATTGATTTTTTTGTATTGTCAATTTAATAATTGGATTGTGTGTTAATTTGTTTGTATTTTGAGTTGATAATTTATTTTAATTTATTTTTTATATGATTATCATGATATTAAAAAAAAAAATATAGCATCAAATTGGTGCTTGATTTCACAAAAAAAAATGATTTTATTGTTTCGAAGAAATTTAAAACCAAAAGAGCAAGATTAAAAAACATACAAAATAGCTACCCTTTTTTTTTAACAAAATGTGCTTTCAAGTCTAGTCCTTAATCTTTTTAGTTTTCTTTAGTTATTGATTTTGTTTTTATTTCAATTTCAACATTCTATGTTGTGTTGATTAAGATTTTTATTGATAATTTATTTTGATATTTTTTTAAGTACTCATCATTGTATCAAATAATTTCTCGACATTGGATAGGTGATTGATTTTACACCCACAATGATTTTAGACAAATGCAATGTAATGAACAATTAAAAATGATATTTTTTATTATATTGTATTATTATTATTATTATTATTATTATACAATACAACTAAAAATATTATTTTTTACTGTTAATTTGCGTGTGTGTATTATTGATGGAATTGTAAAAACTTAAGATTGGATTAGGCTTTCCACGACTTCTTTTGGGGTTGAGATGACCGGGCTTGAAGATGAACATTTATTTTTTGGCTTGGTTTTTCTTGCATAACTAGTCCTCTATCATAATAGAAGACCCTCACTTGCTTAAGTTAGTAAATGCGAGGTTATAAATAACATACAATAAAGAGAGAAAGAGAGAGAGAATGAAGAATGTAAATAGTGTATGATTAGTTAGTACTGTTGAATAAACTAATTTTAATTTCTTTAATGGTTTCAATCCTTTTATATATGGTGATTCAGGGTAGTTACAGATTTTATTCATGTCAGTTTACCTCATGAAGAGTGAAGTAATAATAAAAAATAATTGTTTTTCCCTGGTAATAACATAGAAAGTTGAGTAATGTATTATATCTCGCTGTGTCATTGGTTGAAAGTTTAATGCTTGTTATTGGTTGTGGTGCCTTGTTGTGTCACTAATGGAGGGGTTAGTAAAAATGTACCATTTAAGATAACCTGTGGGTGAAAAATAACCATTGCTAGGAAAATGAGTGTTATATTAACAACTCATATATAAACATTAATTAGTTCAACATCATATCAAATTTATTAAAGGTCATAATTCTACCTATGTATGCCAATGTTTAAGCAGTTATTATACTAATAAATATGGTAACACAACACTTGAGCTTAGTATTTTCTCCTTTATTTCTTTCTTTTTCCCTTCTTTTTTAACATGCTTTGTGGTCAAAATAAATTAGGATACTGAATTGGAGAACTACACTAGAATGAGGGACTAAAATAGAGAAGATGAAAAAATATCTGGCACATAAGGTATATTTGTTGCCTTTGGGCAGTGTATGTGGCTTACCTCTAGATTCGATGTTGACTTTTTTTAGTATTGTTAAATTTATTTTATCAAAATCTTTTTTATGTTGCTGTGTTGATCAAGGTTTTAATATGTCTCTGGCGCTTTATTCTTTCTTTCTTTTGGTTTTTTTGCTTTAGAATGTGAGCCTATTCTTCTTCTTCTTCTTTTTTTTTAAAAAAATAAAAGGACGTGATTAAAGTACTATTGCCACACTCAAAAGACACTATTAATTAGAATAGTGTTTTGTGTTTTTTTTGTTTTTTTAATTTTACCTTTTAACAACCCAATCTTTTTATTTATTTAGTTTTTTTTTTTAATTTTATCATTTATTATTAAATTGTTTTAGGAATTATGCTTTATAATTTTTCTTAATTTTCTTTCTGTTGAGTTATGTACTAGTCTCATGGATTTAATTCCCCCCCCTTAATTTCAACATTTAACATTAGATATATTAAAAATGAAGCTTTATTTTTTAAAAAAATTTATATGAATTTATCTCGATGTCATAACACAGGTCACGAGTTTAACAAGTTACCAGGGGTTGACTTAAGTTGTTTTTTAAGCTATTTTTTAATTGATTTTTTCTTAAATTTCATCCTTAAACATTAGGTTATTTAGAAGTTAGACTTTGTAATTTGCTTTTATTTTTCTCTATAGAGGTTGTTCTAATTTCATTTTTAGAGTTGCGAGTTTGACAAGTTGACCCAAATTAACTCTGTTTTCTATTTAGGTCCTTATTAATTGAATATTTTTTAATTGGGCTTCTTGATTTTTTTTATTTACTTTCTATAAGGTTATCCTGATCTCATGACTCCAGTTGCAGGTTTGGCAAGTTGACTCAATCTTTTTTGTTTTAATTTCAGCATCTAGCAACTCATAAGAAATAATAGCTCTTTTTTTTTTAAAAAGTATAATTTATTAAGCATAATTTGCTATCACATTACATAAGAAATAATTAGACGATGGAAAAAAAAATCATTGTGGAAATTTGACATTACTTGTCATAATAATAATTCTTAAACTCGTGACTTAGGTTATAAGATTAGAATAATCTCCTAGAAAAAAAAAAAAAGAAATATGATGCTTAATTTCCAACCAACTCCATATTAAAAATTAAATTAAAAAATAATTAATTAGAAAATTTTTTCTAAAAAATAACTCGAGTAAATCCGAGTTAATTTGTTAAATTCATAATTAAGCTGATTATGAGATAATAATAAATTTATAAAAATCAATTAAAAGAGAATTACGGCCAATAATTTCCAACAAATCTAATTTGAAAGTTAAAATCAAGAAAAAGAAAAACTAAACCTATGAGACCAATATAAAATTCAATATAAAAAAATTAAAAAATATTATGAAATATAATTCTCAAAAAATCTAATAATAAAATTAAAAAAAACTATTTTGTTGAATAGTATCTCAACAGCATGACCTCAGTGATCTAAGCATTCCTATGTGGTATCTTGTTAATTAATTTTCTTCAATACAGGATAGGATTCAGAGAATTAATAGTTGCATGAGAATCAAAAAGCACTAGAATAATTAGCTATTTTTTTGCTTTTTATATCTCTTTTTTTTTTCCTTCTCACATAAGTACTAGAAAGTATTTTATTTATTTCAATAAGTATCTATTGTTTTTTAATTTGATTTTTTTTATTCTACGAGGTTGGTATTTTTAGGTGAGCTCGTATATTAATCGAGATTAAAAAAAAAAAACCTTGTTAACCATTAAAAGAACTCTTTTTTTTTTTTGGTAATTGAATGATTCCGGCGTTGTAGAAATGTAAAAATGGGAGATGATGATGATGGCATCAACATATTGCAGATTTTTTACGGGCTGGACACATCATTTTTGCGGGACGCTTTCGACTTGCATTTCTGTTGCTACTAGACCTTTTGTTTTCCACTTGTACGGTGCCCACTGTAATATATTATTTATAATGCCTCAGGCCGGTCCATCGGTACAATGGGATTCGTTTTTACAGCTTAATTATTATGAGTACTTTTGTACTGTTGTATTGATATTTTACAGCCATTATATAATTTTTTTAAACAACGAACCATAATGAGCCTTCTCGGGGGGTGGGAACGAAGTGAAACCTCCACAATGGAGGAGAAGTACCAAGTGGTGGAACCTTCCAACCGGCCAAAAAAAAAGCATCGCTTACAAATCATGAAGTGCTGATGGCCCATTTACTGACACTTGACGAGGATTCAATAGCTAGTTCCTAGCAGGAGGCACCCACCTTTCGACTACGCAATCTGCAGCCGTTGAAAAATACAAAGACCAAATTTATATATGGGTCCATTTACAATTTGACTTAAGAATTTATTAAAAAATTATTTTTCACTATGAAACATTAACACATTTAAAATTAATTGCTGGTAAATAAAAAATTGACATCAAAGAATTCCTGACTTAATAGACTTTTATAAACTAATATAAAACAACAAACTTTTATAAACTCGAATTAACTCAATTCCATGTTAGAAAATTACATGAGTTGAAATTAGACCTCTAGTATAGTAAATCTTTTAGAGGAAAGAGGTTATAAACGATGTAAACTTTATATTTTAATCATATTTGACTGGGTTTAGCTAGGACTTGTTTTTAGAAATAATTTTTTAATTTATATAAATTATTTTTCACCAACTCATCATGGTTTAATCTATTTGTTCAATATTATTTTTATCTTTGTTTAATAAGAAAATCAAGTTATGTAAATTCAATAAACTTTTTTTTTCCGTTAAAGTAAAACACGAGCAAGCCTTTCTATCAAGAACCCTTGGCCGCCTTCTCACTCCCTTCTGTTCTCCGGTGTTTTTACAGTCTCCATGTTCTATTCTAGAGCTCTATATTATCGTCATAGAAGGCATCTGAGTAATAAAAAAAATAATAAAAAAAATTTGTTCATAGGCCTTGACTAGGAGCGCAATTCTTCAGGGTAGTGTAACAAGTGACTTGCAACGCCGACTTGCTTCCGGCGGTAAAGGTTGTGATAAATATCTGGGACAGTACAAATTGCGACCCTGTGTGGCGCCAGCAGCAACGTACAGAATGAAACGCAGAGTGCAGACACGAGCAACTGTATCAATAATTATAATAACAAATTATTGCACATAGTGCGTGTCCGTACTCCCATCTCAAAAAATATACATCTCATCGACAGAATTAAAAAATAATTTAGGTTTCACCATATGATAAAGAGTATTATTTCTTAAGCAGGAGTTTCATTTACATAATGAATATGTGCGTAAATCTTGTGCTAATAATACAACAACATCGCTACTGCCACTACATTTCCTAACATTGGTAAAAATGGATGCATCAGCGAGTGACTAGCACGGGGCATCTTGCATCTCAAATTGGCATGACCTGAGATGAAGGTAACGAGTTAGGTTTGCTAGACACAAGCTTAGGGGTTTAAGCTCTTAATAACATAATTATTATTAAATTAAATTAAATGATTAACTGAAAAACCAACCATGGTTAAGAAATTCAATAAGTTGGAGTCCACTGTTCTCTGTTCATCGTGTTATCACTCACCAGTACTCACATAATGAGTGAGAGGAAATAATTTTGAGAGAATCAAATGCTTTTTATAGAGACATCATCCCATTTGTAGTCTCATATCTGAAGGGAAAAAAAAATCTCAAAACAAAAATCTTTCAGTGGAAACTGCAAAAGCAAGGCCAAATAAGGTCTGTTAATGCCATACTTTCTCTCGCAACATAGAGAGGGAGAGGAAGAATCTTTTTGGTTGCTATTAGTATATCTGAAGCTTGAAAGGTAAGTTCTTTTAATCTTCTTCTTCTCTGTCACTAAAGTTACTGTCTTTTCTGGCGTTTTTGCTCTTTCATGTTGCATGCCATTGCCAGCTACTTTCTGTTACATTTACTCACATACCCGTTTGCATGTTTTTGAGTTTTGATGCATGTTCTCTTTATGGCCTCAAAGAGGTCATCTCTAACTCCCTTAGAAGTTGTGCTCTTCAATTGATGGTTTGGTTTATGTATTCGGAGTGTTCATATAAGTTGATCAGTCTTGTTGTCTTGATTTTGATGGATATTTTTGGTATTGGAGATTAGAGGTAATTGTGTTAATACCGGGTGTTGATTTTATCAGATTTTAACATATGGGTACCTATGTTTGTAGTAAATCCAACTTCTCTTCATGTTTTCAGATTTTTTTTTTCTTTTCTGAGTTTGATCAATCAATGTTGAGTTTTGTTTTTTCTTTTAGTTTTTGATATGTTTCCCTGTGCATATAAGTATGTCTGTATTCATTTTGTTGGAATTTTTTGATTTTTGCAAAGCATGGAATCTGTCTTTAAGAGGGCAACAGTAACAATAATAAGAGTGAGTCTTAATTTCTTATTCTGGTGGTGAATATATTGGGATTGTAATGGGTATATAATCTCTTAAGATGTTTAATTCCTTAAGGAGAACATGCTTCAGTAAGGAATTCTAAAGAAGGCAAAAGGTTACATTTTCTGGAATAATTGCTATGCATTATATTTCAGTGTGTGTGTGTGTATTTTACAGTTTTAGTGCTGATTCTATTTCGTTAATAGATTATTATTATTTTTATTTTTGCAGAGTTTGTTTCTGCATAACTTTGAGAAGAACAACACTTCTTTATCTGTCCTCGCAATGGTTTCAAAGTCATATTCCAACCTCTTAGATCTTGCTTCTGGTGATGCTCCAATTCCAAGTTTTGGTCGTGAGAGGAAGAGGTTTCCTCGAGTGGCAACTGTTGCTGGAATACTGACTGATCTAGATGATGAAAACAATGTTGGCTCTGATGCCCCCTCTTCTGTCTCTCTAGGTCGACGGATGATTATTGTGGGGAACCAGCTCCCCCTTCGGGCACATCGAAGTCCAGATAGCAGTGGAGGGTGGTGCTTTAACTGGGATGAGGACTCACTTCTCTTACAACTCAAAGATGGTCTTGGAGAAGATGTTGAAGTTATCTATGTTGGTTCTCTTAAAGAAGAGATTGAACCTAGTGAGCAAGACGATGTAGCCCTAACATTGCTTGAAACTTTTAAATGTGTCCCGGCATTTATCCCTCCTGACCTTTTTACTAAATTTTATCATGGATTCTGTAAACAACATCTATGGCCTTTATTTCACTACATGCTCCCTTTATCACCGGATCTTGGTGGCCGGTTTGATAGGTCCCTTTGGCAGGCTTATGTTTCTGTGAACAAAATATTTGCAGAAAAAGTAAAGGAAGTGATTAGCCCTGAGGATGATTATGTTTGGGTTCATGACTACCATTTGATGGTTTTGCCAACATTTTTGAGGAAGATATTTAATAGGGTGAAGCTTGGGTTCTTCCTTCATAGTCCATTCCCATCATCTGAAATATATAGAACACTTCCTGTAAGGGATGAACTTCTGAGAGCACTTCTGAACTCTGACCTTATTGGTTTTCATACATTTGATTATGCAAGGCATTTCCTCTCTTGTTGCAGTAGAATGCTCGGTCTTTCTTATCAATCCAAGCGAGGTTACATAGGGCTTGAGTATTTTGGTCGGACAGTCAGTATCAAGATTCTCCCTGTTGGGATTCATATTGGTCAGCTCCAATCCATGCTCAATCTTCCCGAGACAGAATCTAAAGTTGCAGAGCTACATGACCAGTTTAGGGGTCAAGCTATATTGCTAGGGGTTGATGACATGGACATCTTTAAAGGAATCAGCTTGAAACTTTTGGCAATGGAACAGTTACTCACACAACATCCTAATAAGAGGGGTGAAGTTGTTTTGGTTCAAATTGCAAACCCAGCAAGAGGCCGAGGAAGGGAGGTGCAGGAGGTCCAGTCTGAAACTAAAGCTACAGTGAGGAGGATCAATGAGACATTTGGAAGTCCAGGATATACTCCAGTGGTTTTGATTGACAGGCCACTTCAGTTTTATGAGCGCATTGCTTATTATGCAATTGCAGAGTGTTGTCTTGTTACGGCAGTGAGGGATGGGATGAATCTGATACCCTATGAATATATCATATGTCGACAAGGAAATGAGAAGCTGGATGAGACATTAGGACAGGATCCATCAGCCCCAAGAAAGAGCATGCTGGTTCTTTCGGAGTTTATTGGATGCTCCCCATCACTGAGTGGTGCAATCCGAGTAAATCCATGGAATATTGATGCTGTGGCTGAAGCTATGAATTCTGCCCTGGTAGTCCCTGAGCCAGAGAAACAGATGCGACATGAGAAGCACCATAGGTATGTGAGTACGCATGATGTTGCATATTGGGCACATAGTTTCTTGCAGGATCTTGAAAGGGCATGTAGGGATCATGTGAAGAGGAGGTGCTGGGGATTTGGTTTTGGTTTAGGGTTTCATGTCATTGCTTTGGATCCAAATTTCAGTAAAATTTCAGTTGAACATATTGTTTCTGCTTATAAGAGGACCAAGAACCGAGTGATTCTTTTGGATTATGATGGTACTATGACGCTGCCAAGTTCAATTAGGACTCCAAACATGGAGACTGTTGGAGTCTTGAACAGCTTGTGTACAGACCCTAAAAATGTTGTTTTCCTTGTTAGTGGGAGAGACAGGGAGACTCTTACCGAATGGTTTTCTTCCTGTGAAAAGCTTGGCATTGCTGCAGAACATGGTTATTTCGTGAGGTACAAATTGCCTTTTCTAACTCCACTTCAATTTGATCTTGATCTCCCCACTTAAAATTGTGATTTTTGACTTGGACCCTTGGTTCTTCTAGTGCTGTTTGTTATGTAAAGGAGAAAAAATGGACAATGTGGCTTACATTTTCTACATGTTCAACCAGTGGAGTCCTTGTTTTGGTGAGAGGGGTGATATCTCATTGTTCTGTGCTATATCCATCATTATGGAACAACAGCTTGATGGCCTTTGACATTGCTGAAAGTAACAGCACTGTTGTTGTGCTGTGAATTTCAGCATTGGCTAAAATGTAATGTTTATTTACAACTTATCCACATTCTAGAAACCCTCATATAGGACCTTTTAATCCAAGGATAATGCATGAGATTCAAAAGATGACATGCAAGTTATATTATTCGGCTTAGGTATCTAAACCACTCTAGCCATCCTTGCTATCATAAGTGAGCTTCTGTTAGTGACGACAATTCCTAGATTGTGATAGACTGTTAGAAACATCTTCACGACCTAGGAATGAGGTATTTGTGACTGTTTGACTGGAAGATAATTTATATTGACCGAAGTATTCAACAGATGTGCATGTTTAATTTTTTGAGGGGTGATTAGGCTCATCCCCTTTGCTGCACTATGGATTTATCACGAATAAAAAAGAAAACTAAATTTAATTACCTGTGAGTTTAGCCATGGACGGGCTATCTCGATTGGGTAACAGACAGAGCAAGGGCAACTAATGCTAGCATTTACAAGATCTTGCCACATTTTGAAAGCTCCCTGCTCTCCTTTGGTTTATTCTGTCTTTAGGTCAACAAAGTAAATTTGAGCTATCTACTATGATTATTTTAATTTAGACTAATCCATGCAAAAGAAGCTTAGTTCTTTCTTCACTCTCCCATTTGAGCTCAGCTTTTGGCTACAGGACCAATCATGATGCAGAATGGGAAACATGTGTATCCGTACCAGATTTTGATTGGAAACGTATTGCTGAGCCAGTAATGAAACTATACACTGAAACAACTGATGGTTCTGCCATTGAGACGAAAGAGAGTTCACTTGCTTGGAATTACCAGCACGCAGATCCAGATTTTGGTTCGTGCCAGGCTAAGGAGCTTCTAGATCACCTGGAAAGTGTTCTTGTCAATGAGCCAGTTACTGTCAAGAGCGGTCAACACACTGTAGAAGTTAAACCCCAGGTTAGTGCTGCTCTGTTCCTGTATCTATTCTTGTGATTCTTACATTCTATTGATATTTGCTTATTAATTAGAAAAAAGTTGTATGTTCCTTGGTGCCTAGAAACCAACTGCAGATTTGGGTGCTGTACCCTCTTTAACTCACAAATATACCATGCTATCTTCAAATCTTTTTAATTACAGATTGTTAGGCCTTCGAAATAAAAGAGTCTCTAGCGTTTAGGCAACTTGTTCAACCATGCTTCCATAAAAGAGCATGCTAGAATCCTGGGAACAGTCATCTCTTGTAATGGAAAGACAATCAACTGCCTCTATTTTTTCTGGAACTTGGACAATTAATTATCTCCAACAGGCTTGTTATGAAAATTAGTGTCGCAGAAAAATGTATCATCCTCAGTTCTTTGATTAATTTTCTCATGGATCCTGAAGTATTTGGCCAGTTATTCTCCATGAATGCCTATCAGCTATGGAAATTTTGTATATTCATTTCTTTATTTCCTTTTGTGGAGAAGATCTTCTAAAATGCAGTACCAACAAAACATGCGTTTCAGCTTTGCTATTGTATCTCATGTTTGTTACCCACTTGACAGGGTGTTAGAAAAGGTCTTGTGGCAGAACGCCTCCTAGATACAATGAAACTGAAGGGAAAGCTTCCTGACTTTGTTCTCTGCGTTGGGGATGACCAGTCTGATGAGGACATGTTTGAGGTGATATTGAGTGCAAGATCTGGCTCCTCTCTTTCCCCAGTTGCTGAAGTGTTTGCATGCACTGTTGGCCGAAAACCCAGCAAGGCCAAGTACTACTTGGAAGACACTTCTGAGATTTTGAGAATGCTACAAGGTCTTGCCAGTGCTTCGGAGCAGGATGCCAGAAGTGCCCCCCAACCCTCTCAGCAGGTGATTATTGACGGAGAGTAACCATCCCTTTATCTCCTTGCACTGTGTCTTGTCTAGGTATATATTGAAAATGTTCCATGCTTGAGGATTTCCTCGACCCCTTTGGGGCATTTACCTGGTGTTCAGAACGATGTTTGGAGGTCTAGATTTGTGCCTGTCCATTACATGGATAGCTTTTCCAAACTTTCGTTGCACAGTAATTGTGGTTTTTATCGCGAGGAGATAGATTATGCTAAACGTATAGCTCATTTGTTTTAGTGCCGGTTATGTGATACTCTCATCTCATGGTCGATTATCAATGCTAGACCATCCTTGATCTTGCTTAAGCACGAGCCTGCACAATTTGCAAACAATTTTCTACATACGATTATAAAATTGACGAGTCAGTTTGCTGTTGAAAAGTAAGTTCTGCCGAATTTAACCATCACCAGAACTGCTGGTATGAAACTATTTCTGAATGAGTGCAGATACACTCCTGCCTTCATTAATGGGAAAATTCCCTACTCCAACTTTGCAATGAAGTCATGCTTTGGCAAAAAAAGGTCTTCAGTTGTAAAAAAAAGACTCCGTAGTTTACAGTGTGAGTTTCAGTTGATATGTAACTTTGTAATTGTATTTATTACATTTCGATATGACTTTGCATCCAATCTTAGGAGTGCTCAAGTCATGTCATTTGACAGCAAGGATTATCATTTAGAATTGCTTTAGTAGTGCTCAAGTCAGGTCACTTGACAGCAAAGTGTCTAATGTCAGGAAGTGAATAATTCAAATTATTTTTTAAATTATTATTTGATTTGAAAATATATTAAAATAATATATATTTTTATTTTTAAAAATTTATTTTTAATATTAATTCATCAAAATAAAATAATTTAAAACTAAAAACAATTCAAAAACATGATTGAACCGCAATACTGAACAAAGTCTATGTCATAGAATTATATAAATATATTAAATATGATATCACTCACTTCATTATGATGTTTATACTAGTATAATGACTTGATAAGAAGATTTATAAAATTTAGTGTGATATGATATATAGAGTTTTCATGTTGTCATTTCAATATATATATTATCTAACAAACATTTATATATTAGTTTTAGGCATATTTTTTAGATCCGGCTTGATCCAAGACATAGGTTCTAGATTTTAACTGGGTCACTGAGATGCTTAGGTTAATCTTTTTATTGTTAAATCAAAACGACGTAGTTTTAGTAAAAAAAATAAAAATCAACGGGTTGCAACAAGGTTTTTGATCGGGTCTTGCCGGGTCACCGAGTTAACCTGCCAGGTCACACTTAGTTTTTTCTTTCCTTGTTTTTCTTTAACCCGACCTTGTTCCAAACCCGAGTCGACCCGACGGGCCGAGCCAGGTTTCAAAACTATGGTTCTAGGTATCCCTCTTACATCAATTTATGAAATATAACTGTTTTATTTCACAAAGGAAAGAATACAATATATATCGGTATCAACATTTCTAATTAATGTTCAATCTTAATAAAGTATTGACTAGAAATATTTAGAAATAATACTTTGATGCAATAAAAATCTCATAATTAAAACGACTTTATAATTTTTTTTCCAAAGTATTTTTATCTCAATGACTATCTTTGCTTTAGATTTGTTAATCAAATATTAGATTCATCAATAAAATATTTGATGAATATTAAAGATAAATAAAATCTTTATTATGAATAAATATGTTTACATGAACAAAGTCAACGCCACGTGTAACCAACCAATTGACTACATGACATATACACTAATAATCTCTCACTTGCATTAAAGTCAATTACTTATGTATCAAATATTATATCGCTCTACTTGATGATAATGTTTTTACTGGGATAATAACTAAGTAACAGGATTTATAAAATTCTTTTTAGTAAGTACTCGCTCTATCTTTACATATTTCTTTATGATTCTTTAATCAAATAGAATTGTTTAAGTATATTTTTATATCATTGATAAGATCTTGACTCCTTTGCTTGTGCAATTACTTCATTGTTATTGTGACTAGGGGCTTCGAGCATTGTCGCATATCTCCCGTTATCATAGTACATGATTATTGAATCAACAATGCTAGGAACTATATATAGTTTAGTGATAAATTTTTTTATCCAAACAACCTATTTTGTTCCCTCAAATATAGAGGTGTATTAAATTTTAGTTGTAGAATCTATTTTGATCTTTTATTTAAAACTTTTTCAATACAACACCATTATTTAGAGTAAAATATAACTAGACTTGATTTTTTATTTTCAATATCTAAATGAAATGAACATCTATAAATCAGAACTACTAGTTTATTTCCTTTATAGATTAGAAAAAAATTATTAATTCTTCTCAAGTACTTTAAGATATTTTTAATTATCTTTAATGACCTTCATCAGATTAGATTAATATCTACTTGTTATGCTAAAAAATATTAGATATATTTGATCTTGTACAAAACATCACAATACATTATGGATTTTATATCTAAAATATATGAAATTATTTTTATCATGTCTCGTTTGATTTGTGTTTCAAGGAACATGTTCTTAAAGATAGGTATCAAATGTGAAATAGTTAAGTATCCTCTCTTGAATTTTTTCATACTAAATTGTTTTAGTAGCTTGTCTGTATATATAAATTGAGATAATCCAAACAATCTTTTAGATATGTCTATTTAGATCATTATTTTTAATATATAGGTTATTTTTCTCATATCTTTATAAAGAAATTTATGAACAACCAGATCTTTACTTACTAGAGCAAAAAAAAAAATCATTTCCTACTAGTAATATGTCGTATTCATGAAAACAACTTCACTCCCATTATTTTTTTTATAAACACAATACTCATATATATTTTTTATGAAATCAAAATGTTTCATTATCTTATCAAAATGAATATTTCAACTCTTTAAAGCTTGTTTAAGTCTATAAATAAGTTTTTATGGATTATATATTTTATTAATAAATTCTTTGGATTTGAAACTTTTAAATTATATCACATGCAAATCTTTTTAAAAATTCTTGTTCAGGAATATAATTTTAATATCTATATATCATATCTTTTAATCATAATATGTAAATAGCAAGTAAAATTCTTTTGAATTTTAACATGGCTACCAACAATAAAAATAACATATTTTGTGATAAATACTTTTTCTGAAATATAAGAAAAATGTATATCTTTTTTCTTGACATGATATATAGCTGCTTTAATTTATTTTACTATCATTGTAGTAATGCGGGTGATAAAGAGAAACACAGGGAACATGATATTAGGGGTAAGCAAAAAAACCCATAAACCAAGAAAATCGAGAAAACCAGAAAAAAAATAACTGAAAAAACCGAAAAAAAAAAAACTGAGTTAACCAATTAAAAAATCACAAAAAAATTCCGGTTCGGTTCGGTTTTAGTTTCTAAAATCTAAAACAATTTCGGTTTCTAAAATCTAAAACCGATTAAACCGAATTGAACCGATTCAATCAGACCAACCCTTAAAAAAACAACTATAAATAGAATACTTTTTCTAATCCTAAACCTAAAACTTAAACTTTGCTTTCTACATTCCCTGCACATAAAAGCAGCCGCCCTCCCCTCCTCTATGCATCCCTCCTCCTTGATTGGAGAAGGAGATTGAGTTGGTGCTGCATTCCCTGCACACAAGAGCAGCCACCACCCTCTTCTTTATGCATCTCTCCGCTCACCCTCCCTTTCTCTCTGCATCTCTCCCCTCCTCTTCTCTATGCATCTCTCCTCTTTGATTGGAGAAAGAGATTGAGATGGTGCAACTAGGTTGGATCGATCGCCATTGAAAGTTTAAGGTTTTTTCTTTGCAGGTGTGTGGTGGTGGCTCCAAAACGAAATGGAGGGAAGATTGGAAAGGAAAAAAAGGGAATTTTTTAAACTAGTGTGTAAGGGTTTGGCCCTTCCTCTTTGATTTGTTCCTCTTTTTCAAATAATAATGTTTTGATGATTTTACATTTTAATAACATATATCTTTTGATATTTTCTTTGTATTTTTTGTTCTCTAGTCAAATGACTTTTGTTCTATCCTTTTTTTTTCATGTATCTTTTTGCAAAGTTTAATTTTTGGACAAAGATCTAACAAAAAGAAAATCGGGGTTGAATTCCTGGATATCATGCATGCCCAATCAATTTAAAAAAGAATCATACCTGTTGAAAAAGCAAAAATTTCTCAGAAAATACACAAAAAACACAGATCTGTAAAATTAGAAATAAAACAAAAATAAAATCCCTGAAAAAATATAATTAGTGAAAAAACTCAGAAATAATTTTCGGTTTATATTGATTTGGAAGGGAAAAAAAACTAAACCAGATCAAACTGAATATGGTTGATTTGAACCAGTTTTCTGTTTGATTCGGTTTAAAAACTTGAAAAAAAATAATTTCAATTTAATTATTTATTTTAACTCAAAACTGGACCGAACTGAAAATACTCGACCTGATATGGTTTAGTTCCTCTGCAGAGAAAAAGGGAAAGGGAGGGAGGCGTTTTCGTACTGTCGTGTCTTTGATTGTCCTTTTTTTAGAGTGAGATCTACTTGCTTTTGTTCCTCGGGATCGCCAATAAATTCCTTCTCCTGTTCCACGCTTCTCCATGAGCCCATGGCAACAGTTTTGATGGAGCTGGAACAACAAGATTCTGGGGGCAATATATCCTCCTACCCTCCCTTGAGTGTATATTAACTCTTTGTATTTGCTTCAAGCTACACAAGTTGTAGCCTCGAGGAAATTTATTTTAAAAACTGGAATCGCAGCTAAGATTAGATACAAGCAAGAACAAAATTGAACAAGGAAGGAGTTTGAGCGCTTCCCAAAAACAATAATTAATTCAACTTCAGGAATCATAAAGATGGTCGTCAATGAAGTAGAAGAGAAGAGAATGGATCGATGGATGACATTATGTAACGTATTTGTGCTGCTTTGTCTTGTGGTTTTGGGCTTATGGCCTTCTTTTTTTTTAAAAAAAGAAAAGGGTATTTTATCGGATAAAATAAAAGGAACATAATTAATCTGGGCTATATATACTGGATTTGGACCATGGCAAATATTAATGTCCACAACATGAAAAATACAAAGAAAATATCATATAGTTAACGTAATTACCCATTTTATGCTGCTAGCTTGTGGAACTTGTTGCGCATACTGGACCAAAAGCAAACACAAATAAAACACAAACAACAGATTTACGTGGTTCCCCAAAATCGGGTACGTCCACGGAGGCAGCAGATTGTATATTATTGGAGGAATGATACAAACACTCAACTCAACCCAGTACAATCCCACTTAACCGGGTGTTTCACTCTTACACTCGGTGTTTCTCTCAAATCTGTATTTTTTCACTCTCACAGTTGCACTCACCACACTTTCACTACACTTATTACATTGCTCTCTCTTTATCTCTATTTATAGGAGAGCCTTGGCAACTTGGTTGAGGGTGGTTGAGGGTGGTTGATGGTGGTTGAATGGTGGTTGGAAGTGGTTGATGGTGGTTGTTAAAGGAGAGGGTGGTTGATGGTGGTTGAGAAAAAATGTTGACAATTTGCTACAAATCTCCACCTTGGCAAGATTTTTCCATCCAATCTTTGTGATCAATCAATGCTGCCTCTAATGCGCCATATGGCGCTGCACCCTGAAGGTGCTCAACACCGAGAGATGTTGACCAAGTCCAAACAATGTTGGAACTTGATCCCTGAGACACATTTTGTGAGCATGTCAGCTGGATTATCTGCGGTACCAATCTTCTGTAGCAGAATATCTCCTTCATCCACAATTTCTCGAACAAAATGAAATCGAACATCGATGTGCTTGGTGCGGGAATGATGAACCTGATTCTTTGCAAGACAAATAGCACTTTGACTATCACAATGGACATTCACGTGCTCTTGAACAATTCCCAAATCTTCAATCAACCCATGTAACCATATAGCTTCCTTGAAAGCTTCTGTTACTGCCATGTACTCTGCCTCAGTTGTTGACAAAGCTACTGTTGATTGTAAAGTTGACCTCCAACTTACAGGCCCTTTAGCAAGTGTAAACACATAGCCTGTTGTGGAACGACGCTTGTCTAAGTCACCAGCATAGTCCGAATCCACATAACCAACTAAATTTTGTTTGAGTTTATCATCCCTCTCAAACTTCAAACCAATATCAGTTGTGCCATAAATGTACCGTAGAATCCACTTAACTGCCTGCCAATGACCCTTTCCCGGATCATGCATATACCTACTCACCATACTGACTGCATGTGAAATATCTGGTCTCGTACAAACCATTGCATACATTAATGCACCAACTGCATTTGCATACGGAATTTGAACCATATACTTGCGCTCTTCCTCTGTGCGTGGAGACATTGAAGCACTTAGCTTAAAATGAGGAGCTAGAGGTGTACTTACAGGCTTGGTCTTACCATCTACCCCAAATCTCTTTAGAATTTTCTTCAAGTATTGGGTCTGTGTCAAACAGATTGTGCCTTTTCTTCTGTCTCTCTGAATCTCCATGCCAAGAATCTTCTTAGCTTCTCCAAGATCCTTCATTTCAAACTCAGTTCTCAGTTGAGCTTTCAGTCTGTCAATCTCCACTTTGCTCTTTGATGCAATCAACATATCATCCACATATAAGAGCAAATAGATGAAAGAACCATCAAGAAGTTTGCGAAAATATACACAATGATCAAACTGACTCCGTGTGTATCCATGTTCTATCATGAACTTGTCAAATCGCTTATACCACTGGCGAGGAGATTGTTTCAATCCATACAGTGACTTATTCAGTTTACAAGCCCAATTCTCTTTCCCAGTGACTTTGAAACCATCTGGCTGAGACATGTAAATTTCCTCTTCCAAATCTCCATGTAGGAAGGCAGTTTTCACATCAAGTTGGGCTAACTCCAAATCAAACTGTGCAACCAAGGCTAGCAGAATACGAATTGATGAATGCTTAACAACTGGGGAGAATACCTCATTATAATCTATCCCCTCCTTCTGAGCATAGCCTTTTGCTACCAATCTTGCTTTGAAACGGATGTTGTCTTTTCCTGGATTACCTTCCTTCTTAGCATATACCCACTTGCAACCAATTGTCTTCTTTTCCTTAGGGAGTTGTACCAAATCCCAAGTCTGATTCTTGTGGAGAGATTTCATCTCTTCATCCATTGCCTCTTTCCATTTTGCACTTTCTACACTCTGTACTGCTTCTTTGTAGGTGCAGGGGATTCCGTCATCAATCACCGGAAGTGCATAAGCCACCATGTTACAATACCGAGCAGGTTTCTTGATAACTCTTTTCGGTTTACTCGTTGCAATGGATTCTTGTTGTGTGGTTGCTGAAGTTGTTTCATCCTCTTCATCTGAACTTTCATCTGAATCTCCTTCAGTAGAGATTTTCTGAACAGTCTTTATAGGAATGACTGAAGTCTCCAACTCCACCTGTTGTGCATCACCAGACTGTTTTTCCTTCTCCTGTGATTTCTCTTGTTGTAACATGCCAGACTCATCAAAAGTGACATCTCTACTCAAAATCACTTTCTTTGATTCAGAACACCAGAGTCTGTAACCTTTTACTCCTCCACTAAAGCCTAAAAATATAGCTTTCTTGGCTCTAGGATCTAGCTTGGACTCAGTAACATGATAATATGCTGAGCAACCAAATATACGCATAGAGTCATAATCATTTGCAGGAGAGCCTGACCATACCTCTAAAGGGGTTCTTCCATTTAATGCTGCTGAAGGTAACCGGTTAACAATATGACGAGCATAGCTTAATGCCTCGCCCCAGAACACTTTGCTTAGTCCTGAATGTGATAGCATACATCGGACTTTCTCTACCAATGTGCGATTCATGCGTTCTGCTACTCCATTTTGTTGTGGTGTTTTACGCACAGTAAAATGTCGTTTGATCCCTTCATCCTGGCAAACTTTAAAGAAAGGATCTGAAGTGTACTCACCACCATTATCTGACCGAAGAGTCTTAACTCTCCTTCCCGTTTGAGTCTCCACCATTTTCTTCCATTTCAGAAAGATATCAAGGACCTCATCCTTGTGTTTCATCATGTACACCCATACTCGTCTTGAGAAATCATCAATAAAAGTAACAAACCAACGATTACCTCCAAGAGATTCATTCTTTGAAGGTCCCCATACGTCTGTGTGAACATAATCAAGAATCCCTTTTGTATTGTGTACCGCAGTGCCAAACTTGACTCTTGTCTGTTTTCCAAGAACACAATGCTCACAGAACCCATGCTTCCCAGTCTTGGCGCCTTTTAATAGACCTTGCTTGACCAATCCTTGCAAAGCCTTTTCACCAGCATGCCCTAAACGCATGTGCCAAAGTCTGGAATTATCTGCTTCATCATCTTCTATGCTTTTGGAAACAGCTGCTGTACCGGTAACAGTAGATCCATCCAGGAAATATAAGTTTCCTTTCCTCGTGCCTCTTAAGACAACTAATGCACCACGGATTGCTCTCAGGACTCCACCATGCATGATAATCTTATAACCATTGGATTCTAGGACTCCAAGTGAGAAGAGATTTTTCTTCAGGTCAGGTACATACCGTACCTCTGTCAGTGTCTTGACTACCCCATTATGCATCTTCAGATGGATAGTCCCAATCCCTTTGATCTCACAAACATCATCATTACCCATCAACACAACTCCTCCATCGAACTCCTCGAGTCTCGAGAATAAGTGCTTGTTAGGGCACATGTGATAGGAACATGCAGAATCAAGAATCCATTCACCAGAATGGTTTTCTGGTGATGAGACCATGAATGCAGAGTCTCGTTCATCCTCATCTCGTGCAACGTTCACAGTTGGTTCATCTTTTTCCTTATTGCCCTTGATCGGACAATCTTTCTTCCAGTGCCCCTTTTTATGACAAAAGGCACACTCATCCTTTGCAAGATATCGTCTGTTTGATGATTCTCCTCTGGATTTTGAGCGAGATCTCCCTCGCCCTCGAAATCTTCTAGGGTTTGTTCTGCCTCTAACTGTCAATGCTTCTGACGTTGACTCTTTGTGAACAATCTGATCCTTCTTCCGGTACTCATTGTTCACCAAAGCATTGGACACATCAATGAATTTAATCTTTTCTTTACCATACAGTAAAGTGGTGACGAGATGTTCATATGTGTCAGGCAGTGAATTCAATAACAGCAGAGCTTTATCTTCATCATCAATTTCCACATCTAAATTCTTCAAATCAGCTATCATTTTATTGAAATCATTCAGATGCTCATTCATAGAAGTACCTTTCTTGTGCTGAAAGCGGAAGATTCTTTTCTTCAAGTAGAGACGATTCTCTATACTCTTCTTCATAAACTTGTCCTCCAGTGCTTGCCATAATTCCTTTGCAGAGTTTTGTTCTGAAAAGGCGTACTTCTGATCCTTTACAAGACAAAGTCGGATGGAACTGCAAGCTAACCGATTTATCCTTTCCCAGCTTTTATCATCCAAATCCTCCGGTTTATCTTCTAGAGTGAAATCCAAATTCATTTGGACAAGCATATCCATGACTTCACATTTCCACATGCCAAAATTACCCTTCCCATCAAACTTCTCCACCTCAAATTTGGTACTCGATACCGGGATATATTGTGGAGGTATACTAGCATTTCCCATTAATTTTTCTTCTGGAATATCAGCCATTATGACGTCTTTGGATTACAAATAGGCTCCCGAAATTGTTAAAACATGCACTTTTATGCTCAAAAGAGCCAAAACAGTAACTTCGGTGTGCTGTTTCACAAAACGGACACCACGGTTGCGTCCGGAATGGTTGAAAATGCTAGGAACCAACTTGACTCGGCCTAAAACCGGTCAAAACATCACTGAGTTGGCCAAAAAAATCAATCTGACCGAGTTAACTCAGGGAAGGAATATTCTGTCTCTGATGAAGAATATTCTGTCACGGAATATTCTCTTACTGTCAACGGAATATTCTTATTCTGTCAAGAGAATATTCTGTCACTGTTAGATGATGTGTCTGATGACATGGCAATGTGAACCCTCTGTTGATGACGTGGATGGTGACTCAGCGCCAACGTGTCGGATGACGTGGCTGTCTTCTCAGGTGAGATTTCCGGCACTGTCTGGTTTTTCCGGCAGACTTCCGGCGAAACTTCGGCGAGCTCTACAGGGCTCGTTTCAACTCCGATTTTGATGATCTTTATATCGCCGGACTCGTATCAACGAGAGGAATCTCCACAGGTGGTCAAAATCAAGATCTGAGAACTTTGAAAATTCTGCAACTTTGAACAGAGAGCTGAAAAAGGTGTTTTTTTTTCAGTGTTCAAGCTTCCCTAATGCTCTGATACCAATTGTTGCGCATACTGGACCAAAAGCAAACACAAATAAAACACAAACAACAGATTTACGTGGTTCCCCAAAATCGGGTACGTCCACGGAGGCAGCAGATTGTATATTATTGGAGGAATGATACAAACACTCAACTCAACCCAGTACAATCCCACTTAACCGGGTGTTTCACTCTTACACTCGGTGTTTCTCTCAAATCTGTATTTTTTCACTCTCACAGTTGCACTCACCACACTTTCACTACACTTATTACATTGCTCTCTCTTTATCTCTATTTATAGGAGAGCCTTGGCAACTTGGTTGAGGGTGGTTGAGGGTGGTTGATGGTGGTTGAATGGTGGTTGGAAGTGGTTGATGGTGGTTGTTAAAGGAGAGGGTGGTTGATGGTGGTTGAGAAAAAATGTTGACAATTTGCTACAAATCTCCACCTTGGCAAGATTTTTCCAGAACTTACATATATCTGAACTTTTATCAGAACACCCAGAATTATTAATCTGGTTTAGACTAGGTTAGACTTAAGATCTACCAAAGTTTACCAACAAAATAAAAATAACAAATCTAACAGCAGCAGATCAGATGACAGAGTATAAGATCCGTGTATTATTTTTAAATCCATTTAGCATCTTATGATGGGAATTTGCCTTGAATTGGGGTTCCCATGCCTCGAATAATTAACACCCCGCTTCCTTAGCTGGAAAAATCATTATGGTCCCTCAAACTCTGACACTTAGTCAAATCAAACCCTTTATATCATTTTGGTTCAATCGAGCCCTCTAAAGTATTACCGTTAGTCGACTCTTATAAGCGATTATGAATGGTCCCATATGTAAGGAAAAAAAAAGTATATTAATTGAAGTTAAACATAATAATTTATTATGATCAAAGTTAAGGGTAAATTGAAATTGGAAATATCAGAATAAAAAGGACGCGCAGCACACCTAGCACATAAATTACGGGTTAATATTTTCCAGAATTTATTAGAATTAGACAAGTGGTTTATTAGGAAATTAGTGATAACCCTACGATTTTTTTAGTCAAAATCTTTAGAATTCTCTTGGGTTTTTTTTTTCCTCCCATTTAAAGAGTTATAATAACATTTTGATAATGAGAATTGATGAATAAGTGTTAAGTACTGTTCTTATGAGTTTTCCTTGTATGAGTTTTTTAGCATTAATAAATCTAGTATCCCTTCATTATATGCTACGTTAATTGATATAGAAACATGATTGACTTGACCTGTGAACAAAGTGACAGCAACCATTCCAGTGACTTAGATAAGGGATGCATGCCATCTAAAGTAAGTGACATGGAAACACGAGAGGTATCTTTTTATTTGAAAATATATTAAAATAATATTTTTTAAAATTATTTTTAACATCAATATATTAAAATAATTTAAAAAACAAAAAAAAATATATTTTAAAAATAAACAGGATTTTAAATAAAAATAGATGTAAATAATAAATATCAAAATTACAATAGGTAATATATATACTAGTGAAGGAGCTCATAATTAGCTTATTTGTAGTCAGAAAATTGAATTAAAGATTATGCTAGGTCCATGCCATAACTTAGTTTCGGTGAAGATTCAGAAACTGAAGAATTTACAAACCAGGTTATTGATTATAATAAAGTGATCATGGAATTATGTAGAAAGATGATCAAATGATGAGATGATGCAGTTGGTTGAGATTAGATTGAGAGGAACACCTTCCGCCTGATGGAAACATATCTAGAATGTTCTGATATCTAAAGTGTAAGATAATTACTGAGGAATAAGTTTAGATTACAAGCTAAAAAGGGTGAAATCAAAGATCAGTGTCATGTTAGCTGAAGAAGACATAAGACAAAAAAGGAGCAACCACCATGTATTGAAGTAAAAGAAAAAAAAGCCTCTCTACTGCCCAATCAAATAACAAAGTTTTTATCATGGAATCAAGTATTGAAGAGGTAGAGGGAAAGTCATTATTCTACATCTTTAGTGATATAAAGTGTAACATCATTCATTTAGGTTTCTCTATCTCTGAATTTTTATAACTCCAAATTAAAAAAAAAAAAATATTTGAATCAATTTTGTTATTTTTTTAAGTTTTCAGATTTAATATTTTATTTGTGATTCTATTTTAATTTTAGGTTGTTTCATACTAAAAATAAATTTTTATAGCATATTTAAAGGTTTTGTAAACCTTTTAGGTGATATACAAACTATATTTTTTTCTTCAAAAAATAGAATTATGAATTTAGAGTTTATACTTGTAATTCTTTTTAATCTTTTTTGCTTATTGAAATTTATATATATATATTAATGTTTTTATATTATTTTTATTTATTAATGTTAAAATTAAAAATTATTTTAATATATTTTTAAATAAAAAAAAGTATATTACTGAACTTCCCCATGCCATAAAGATAATTGTGATTCTTCCAATTTTCTCCTAATCCTAATAAATTAAAAATAATAAATTAAAAAGGTTTGGTATCAGTCACTTCACGGGATTGTTGACCACGTATGATGGCATGGTGGCTCTCATTATCTGTCAGCCGTTGGTGAGGATCTTCCAATATATTCTGGCTCGGAGGTAACATGCTACTTCAATTTATTTTTTTTCTTGTATCTGGGGATCTGTCAATATCTCTTTCTTTTGGGAAGTTAATTGACGAATGGTTTTTATCCTAAAAACTAATACTACTAGTAAATTAAATTGCATAAACCAGAGCATAATATAACTGACAATTAAATACTTAAAAAAAAAAAAAACTAAAAATCATCGGTCATTCATTTTACACCAAGATATAAACAGTAAAAACACTAGAATAACTTAGAAGTTATTTAATAATTGAATAAATATAAATATTATTAAAAAAATATTAAATGCCTGAATTGCACGCATCCTCGATTAGAAACCTTCCTGTAACCATATGTCATCTTTCATGGTAGAGTTTAGATTGTCTTGACATATCCTCTCTATTTTACAATGATGCATGTGGCTACCGGGTCTCTGATTTAGTATTGATTGTCTTTTTTTTTCTCCTTCTTAATTTGCATGCATGTTTTTTTAAAATTTTAAAGCAACTATTTAAATTTTGTTGTCTTTATATTTAGTTTTTGTTATTTTTATTACTATTTGTTTTATATAAAATAAATTATAAAATTGTAATTTTTTATTTTATCCTCTAATTTTTTTCATATGTTATATTTTATTCTTATTTTTTTTTTATTTTATTTGAAATAATTTTTTAAAATTGATAATTTTTTTTTTACAATTTCATTCTACTTTGATTTTTTTATCATATCAGATTTGATTTTTATTCTTTTGATTTTTTTTAATCATGAATAATGTTTTAAATTAATTTTTTTTAGTTTCGCCTTTCAATATTAAATTGACAAAACTAGGGACCACTTTGAAAAATATAAGGAGAATGAAGGGGTTCACTTAATTTTGGCCATGGGCCTAATTGAAAAGGAAAGAAGAGATAGATTTATGAGACAAAAACCTGATAAATACTAAGAATTTTGTTAAAAAAATCAGGGCTTGGATCTTTTGGGAAATCATGGAAAAGCAAGTTGTAAGGCCTCGATTTAGTGTTTGAACCTAGGTGTTCATATCCTTGTCTATCAATCCTCAAATTACAAGTTAGGTATCCTCATGTGCTTATATATATTACTGATACTGTTGTTTTTGCTTCGTTTCTTTTAAGTTTGATATTTTGATTCTTAGGCTTTTAAAAACATATCTATTATTTCTACAATTTCCCTTACTTTCCTTGCCTTTTAAGTTTGATATTTGGAATTTACTGAAAATATATGATTTAGGGAACCTATTTGATTTAAGTAAGCTAAAGTGCATGAGAAGTATATAAGTTGCATTTTGATTGTATATTCTATGTTAATTTTGTTTGGTGTGGTCCGGATATTTATAAATTGTAGGCCGTAATCATAAATAATGTGTACCTGAATGTATGAGAAGAAATATCAAAATATTTATTAAAATTTTAATTTTTTTAGAATAAAAACGTGTTAAAAACGCTAAAGTGTTTACAATAATGTTTTCAAGAAAAGTTTTATAAAATTAAAGTAACTATTTGTATTTTTTTCTATAATAAATATCTTTGTAATGAAAAATAGAGTCAATATGGTCAAAGGAAACGTGTCAACTAATTAGCCATTTTGCTAAATATTGATGGTGGCAGCGTTACTGATGGAGGGCCATATTAAACAAGTTGATTTAGTAATTAAAATGGTCCAATCAATACTTAATTAATTGGTAAGAGGACCTAATTAATAAATTGCTTTTAGCATGGGACAATATGAATCATTAACCCATAAAAAACTCGTAAATTGTCAATTAATTTTTTTAAAAAAGAAGAGGAACATTACATTCTGTTAAAAAAATTAACCCTTAACTTTGCCTTTTATCATAGATTAAGATTAATGAGATTCGATGGCATTCATTGCATTTGGCATAAATGCCACTAATTAGTTTAGATTAGATGTTGGTTAATATATAATAGCCACTTATCATAAATACCACTGCTAAAGATACATATGATTAACGATAGTAATCGTGGAGTTTTATCATAAAGTATATTTATAATAGCATATCTAGAAGTATTAAAGAAAAAACGACGCCAGAAATCGAATTTATTGTACTGCAAATTCAAGAGTAATTGATGAAACTAAAACGACAACGTTATAAGCTTTCTTAACATCACTTAAAACTGATTCATAAAAGAATGAAGATTTTTTTCACAAACACGTTTGGAATAACTAATTTTTTTAGCATGTGCTTTGCTCGTGTATTAATAAACTGATTTATAATTTTTTTTAATTTATAATATATTATTTAGTATTATTTATTAATGAATAAATTTTATTATTTATTAAATAAACATGTTCTTTTAAATTAATTTTGATAATTATATTAAATTATCTTTTTAATTTTCAAACAACATAAAATAATTTTTAATCTTACTTATTAAATAGGTGTGATATAAATTGAATTATATTTCAATTTTTAATAATAAATAGTTTGGATAAATATATATAACTCTTAAACAAATTAAACTTTTTTCAATATCGGCCCTTTCCCCATTAGATATGAGGTTGAATTTTCTTATTGATATTGATAATATATTATAATATTCACATTACATAAAGGGTATAATAATTAAATTTAAAAAAACTCATGTTTTTATATCTAATTATAGATAATTATGAATGAACAGATAGCATTCGGATATAATACTACCTTTACGTTTTCCAAGCAGGACAACACGATTGACAAGTCGCTATAGGTTATACAGTGATATATTCTTTTGTTACCATGACGCTTCTCGAGCAGTCCATCATGATCGAACATCATATTCTTTTGTGATCATTACGTTTCCAGTAAAGTCCAACGGTATATATTATTGCATGAATATGAACAAGAAATAACGTATTCTTGAGGGGGCCTCCTCCATACTGGCTGGCATTGTCATCCTCTCCATGCTTGCGTACTTCTCCGGAACAACCTTCATGAAGCTCTCTCTCTTTTTTTTTTCTCACTATAGATTAAATAGCTTCCCACCTAATTTGTGTGTTTACATTGTGAGAAGGATGAGAGGAGCAAAGGGGAAGAGGGGACCAGAGCCATGAATATTCTGTGGGCAAAGGAGAGGAAGAGTGTGATTGAGTTCATTGATGAAATCATAAGAAAGCAACAAAAAAAAAACATATATTTTTAGTTTTTAGTTTTTAGTGAGGTATGATTTGTGCTGTAAGGAGATTGTACCTGCAAGAAAAAACTTAACCACACCTTAATCCCAAACACATTTAAAGTCAAGTGAAAGAAGTGGTGTTATTATCTACGCTCAAAAACTTTTTTCTTTCTTTCTTATTTTTGTTTTCTTTTTTGATATATTAATATGAAGAGTTTTTCTTCTAAAACTTATCTTGTTAAACTAATAAAGCAAATTCCCTTTGAGATTAAAAAAATGAATATTGTATTCTGGCCACTTAATTAATTGAATGATATGTTTCTCTGAATTGAACAATAAAGGTTCTAACAATTGACTCCAAAAAATATTTATCTCTTATTAATGTTATTAGAGTGTAATGACTTGCTAATAATTTTTTTCAAGTAAAAGTACAAGGTTTATTAGATATAAATACCTTCTGAGTTATCTAGATAAAAAGGTTCATAATTTTTCCATTCTTAACTTCTACATATAAGATCATTTTCTTACAAAGCATTTATTTCATACTAAAACAAGAACAAACAACCTTATTCTTAGAATTTAATGTTCTTTTGTATATTTATTGTATATTTTTTTTATACATAGATATCAATTTAAGCATATGAAGATCCTTAAAGGGGATTGTTTTGCAGGAGGTGTTAAGGACTCTTATATGAAGTTACCATTTTTTTTAGTTATGAATAACAGATTAAATAACAAGATTTGACTAAGCCAATTATTCAACCACCAATAAACCCTATTCCTAAACATCTTGAATTTTAAAACATCATTAATTATCAATACGAAACATTTTGCTGCTAAAATTAATGCTTTTAAATAATGTGAATTTCATTTGAAATAAATAAACATGTAATATAATATAACCTATATTGAGCCTCATAGTTGAATAGTATATTCCTCCCACAAGTTTTGAATCTATAACAAAACAATACTAATAAAATAATTATTAAGGTAGGATGGGGATTTAAGTTTAAGATATTTTTCTTGATCTAATAATGAAATATAAAATATTGTAATTTATACTAAATTTAACAACCACAAGTCTATGGTAGTTTTGATGTTGATTTTTTTAATAAAAAAAGTATTTTTAAATTTTTTTTATTTTTTATTTTAAGAATTTTTTATAATTATTTTCATCCCCATTAATTATTATTAGATTTTTTAGCTTTTTTTTATTTAAAAAGAATAATTTTCTATTTTTATTTATCTATTCAATATTAATAAGGTTTCAAAAAAAAAATTTTATATATAAATATAAATAACTACAATAGCATTTTGGCAAGTGATACTTAGATGAATTAAAATTGGATATTGATGTCTCTCATAGTTATAATATTTCTGGTCTTCGAGGGCTTTAACTTGTAATAAATCTCTTATCATTTACTTCTAGCCATATTAGTTAGAATCAAAGTCCAATAATACTTAGAGGTTAACTGTTATGTGATCCTATTAAAAATCCTGATGGTATGACTCATGATAAGATAACTTATAATAAAGCATTAAAAGTATATGATGAAGTGGCCGACACAAAAGTGTTAAAGCACTTGAGATGAAACATCCAACATAAAAGTATCAAAAGCCCATGATTAGGTGACCCTTACAAAAGTGTTAAAGATCTATGATGAAATGAATAACACATAAAAGGATCATTATTTTTTGTTTTTTCACACTAAGGAGGTTCTACTCGAAAGATATTATGTTTAAAGTTTTTATAGTGGAAGACAGTTTCAAACTGATGGGGTTCTACTCTATAAATAATTTGAACTCTTAAAACAATTTTTTTCAAACTTATATAGGTTAATGTATGAGCTTTTTCTGAAAAATAAATATTTTTCATAATTATTTGTATTTCTTTTTTTAAGGATTTTTTTATTTTTTATTTTTTATTCAATATTAATAAAGTTTTCTATTTATTTCCTATATAAAGAGTTACGATAGCCTTTTAGCAAATCAAACTTAGATGAATAAGAAATAAGTATTTAAGTGTTTTCTCATAATTATGTTTGATGGTTTTGATTTATAATAAATTTCATTGTCCTTAATTCCTATTTGCCTAAAGTTGAGAGGACTTTGTCTATCAATTGAAAATTCAAATCACTCCAATAATGTTTTGTTTTTGAAAATCACAATTGCAAAAATAAGATTAATAGTCAATTAATTGCATTCTTTTGGAAGATATATACTCAAAATCATTAGTTGGTAAAGAAAAATATACAGATATACATTGTATTTGAACAATAAATTTGTATGGTTTATATAGATAGTTTTAAAATTAGGAGACAAGTTAACTCTTGTTTTAGGAGAAAAAATAGGAATATTAATTTCAACTTACCCCCTTTATCATTATATTATGTTATATAATTATATTAACCTACAACATTAAAAAAGATATTTTTTATGGTGTTTCACTGTTCATATAAAGAGTGAATCGGGTTAATTTATTTCTTTTAATTGTTTGATTATCAACATTATATCATAGTTGGATTAGTTAGCACACGTTTCTAGTTTGGAGGTCACAAGTTTAAGAAGGTAGAGCTTTAAAAATGATGTAGATAAATACTTCGGCTAAACCTATTGAGGAATTGGTGCAGTATATAGTTGATAAAAATACATTTGAAGAACAACATTGTAGCATTGCAAAAGTAAGACAAAGAAGACATATAAAAGCAACAATTAAGTATGATTATGCTAATTTAGCTAATTTTTCCTTAAATATTATAGAGAATCTTGATGATCATGAGTCTTGTTCTCATGAAGAGAATTTTTTTTTAAAAGAATCTTTTAAATGAATGTTTTCTATAAATAAGGATATTAAGTCTTTTTATAAGAACTAGACATAGAAGCTTGTAAAACCACCTTAGGGCTATAAAATTATTAGGTGCAAATGGATTTACAAGAGGAAAGATAAAATCCTAGAGATTGAGGATGTAAGGTTTAAAGAATACATAATTGCTAGGGGCTTTACAAAAGATAAAAAGATATTGACTTTAATAAATTATTTTTTCTAGTTGTGAATCATAGTTTCATCTAGGTATTGCTTACTATGGTTATTTGGTTTGAATTAGAGCTTGAACAAATGGATGTCAAAATAACTTTTCTATATGGTGATTTAAAGGAGAGGATCTGTATATATAAGATATAGGTTTCATAGCTCAAGCTAAGAAAGATTATGTATGGTTATTAAAAAAGTTATTATATGGCTTGAAGTAGTCACCGAAGTAGTGGTATAAAAGGTTTGGAAATTTTATGCTTGGATATATTTATTTTTAAATTGACTAATAAATTTGTATACTTTTGGAAGCTTTCACGTGGTTCATTTGTGTATTTGTTATTGTATGTTAATTGCCTCCAAGAAAATATCTGAGATCAATAATTTAAAAGATTAGTTGAGTGGTAAGCCTAATATAAAGATTTAAGTATAGCCAAGAAGATTTTAAGTACACAAAAACTAAAGCATTAACAAGTTATGCTTGTTATATAAAAAGTGTTTTAAGAAGGTACTCAAGTGTTTGGTATATAACATTGTAAGCTATTAAGTAATTTATTTACATTTCATTTTAGGTTATCTTCAACTTTGCACTAGAAATTAAAAAGGAGAACCTTGTAAATATATTTAGGAAGCCTATCTCTACTTAAATGTACTTGGTGAGAAGAATTTAAGTTTTGTAAGTTGGATTAATTTAACTTAAGGTGGAGATTTTATTGGTTTTTCTTAAATTATAGGTCTAAATAAGAAAAAAAAATTTGTGTAATTAGTTCATATAAAAATCATATTTAAATAAGGCTTATTGTTAGTGCTTCCATTCTCAAAACTTTAATACATAAAAGGAGAAAAGTTTGTTTTTTATTACCTTGGAATTCCAAGTGAAAAAAATTTACATGACTCCTTATAATCTTTTACTTTTTCATAATGAATTTCTCTAATTGTTTTTGTTCCATAGTAGATTATTCTATTGTTAAAAATATCATATCACTATATAATTTATTTTTTCAATCTTATTGTAATATTATCTATAATTACATTGGAATATAATGAGAGATTTTTTTCATTGACATATTTAAGGACATACTACACAATAGGGTTATTTATGTCGGTAATGTTGTCGATAAAAGTTATATATTATTGTATTGTTTGACTTTTTTAATTCTTTATTTTTCCATTGCAATTCCAACGATATACACTAAAAAAAAAATTCAGTCTGTGTTTACTAATAAATACAAGAATGAAAAAATACGTTAATAAATTTTACTGCAATATACCGACAAAAATTTTTTATCGATGTTTTCATTTGTATTTGTTAATTTTCTGGTAGTACAACTAGTAAAATATGGAAATAATTTCTAATTTGAGATAAAGTTTTGTCACATATTTATAATAAACCATGCTAGATTTGAGTTTTTTATACAAAGAAAAGAAAATAATGTTGATGAAAAAAAAAAGATGGATTAAAGAATGAGAGGATAAATTGGGTCAGTTAAACTTAAACAGAGGTATGGTAGACCAGAAAAGAAAAACATAAAGATAGGTTGAATTAATTCTCCGACTAATTAATCTTTGAAGTCTGAAAAGACAGTCTCTTCTCTTCTCTATTGCTATGGACATTGCAGCTACAACATCCAGTCACAGGATATTCCTCATCCTCATTCCCCTATATAAATAACCTGCCTGAGCACCATTAAAGGACTCATTTAACTTCTCGCACCATAACCTTCTCCCAACTATTACTCTCCTTCACATTCACAACTTTAATTAATTCCCTTCTCTTGAACTAAACCTTTAAGCCGAATTTTATAGCTAATTTCTTAGCCACGTACACTCTCTTCTTATATATACAGCATCGTCTTTTCTTCAATTTCAGGCCACAATGAGTTCACAAAGCAATATTGAAGAGGCAGATGATGTGGAGAAAAAGAGACAGGAAGAGAAAAGGAAGCAACAGAAAGTTCCATTCTGGAAGCTATTTGCTTTTGCTGATTTTTACGACTGTCTGTTAATGGGATTGGGATCTCTTGGTGCTTGTGTTCATGGAGCTTCAGTCCCTGTCTTCTTCATTTTCTTTGGAAAGTTGATAAATATCATTGGAATGGCTTATCTCTTTCCCAAGGAAGCTTCTCACAAAGTAGCCAAGGTTTGCTAAAATTTGTCCTTGTCGTGCATGCAAACAGGCGCCCGCCCATTTCTTGCACCTCCTTCCCCTCCCTCTCCCTTGCTTCCTACATAATTTCTCTAGTCATTGCATGTGTGATCCTCTTCCATGTGAAGGGCATTTTTGAATTTTCCCAAATATGATGGATTGTCTTGTGTATTTGAAATATGATTCTTGACAGGATATATTAACTAATTTATTGTTATAGTTATTGGTTTATACTTTCTTTCTTTTTAAATCGCTTATTTATTTTCTTTCAGTACTCATTGGATTTTGTATATCTCAGTGCGGTTATATTATTCGCATCATGGATAGGTAAGCACAGTTTTTTCAGTTTCTTCAATCAATAATTAATTTGCTGCATTTCATGATATATAAACGATATTTAATTAATTCCTTCGTCAATTCTTTTAAGCCTTTTCATCTCCGTGACTGTAATTTGTTGAGAAGTTTAATTAAATTCTAGTTGTCTTGAGGTAATAACCTTGATGATACAAATTATATGAACATGAATAGAGGTGGCATGTTGGATGCATACTGGAGAAAGACAGGCAGCGAAGATGAGAATGGCGTATCTGAAATCAATGTTGAGTCAAGATATAAGTCTATTCGATACTGAAGCGTCAACTGGAGAGGTCATAGCTGCTATTACAAGTGATATTATTGTTGTGCAAGATGCCATTTCTGAGAAGGCATGTATTCCTTCGCTAATAATATATCCATTCTTCTCTCTTTTTTCTTCTTCTTTTTCCTTTCAATATGTGTGTAAATGGTTTTTAATTTAAACGTTCACAATCCTTGACTCCACTAGTATTTGTTAAGAATATATATATATTTTTTATTACTTCCACAAATTCGGTTTGCCTGATCAGTCCAAGATTAATGGGTTTTCATTGTTTAGATAAAATGTTTTTTTTAAAAAGACCAGCACTGTATGCGTCAACAGTTACACTAAGGATATTATGAGACCTAGCGATATCCATATCTGAACCCAAAAAAAGGTATTCTGCTAATTTTTATATATGGTTATTGGGCCACTCAAAAATTGTGGAGCTCGAAAAAGAAAATTAGCATTTTGGAAATTTGAGGGCGTCCTTTTGGGGATGGAACTATTTTGGAAAGGTGCTAAAAACCGATAATAACTGAAGTTTGAACCACTGCAGAATGGACAGACCAACATAATCCGCAAAACCCACAAGAGTAGTTTTAATGAGAATTCAAACATTTGAACTTTAGCTTTTTTCCTTGTTTCTGGCTAACTTTCTTGAGTGCCTTTCTTTGTTGTGCCTATGCCTTACAGCAAGTTGCTTTAGTGCTTCTGAAATGTATTCTGGTAAACTGATTATGCTGGTCTGTCAAATTTAAACTCACCGTGCTGGTGTGTGAAACAAGTGTCTGTTTCTCCTTCGTATCTTTGTAACTTGAATGTTGGTGAATGATGCAGGTTGGAAACTTCATGCACTATGTAAGCCGGTTTCTTGGTGGATTTATTATTGGGTTCGTTAGGATATGGCAAATCAGTCTGGTGACTCTATCTATAGTCCCTTTAATTGCACTTGCTGGTGGTATCTATGCATATATAACAATCGGCCTTATTGCTAAAGTTCGTAAATCTTATGTCAAGGCCGGCCAAATTGCTGAGGAGGTATCTCTTATCGTACTAAACGTAGACAAAACTGATTTAAAATTAAGCCATTGTACCAAATGTTGGTTTTCTTTTGTAATGTGGGAATCAAATGCAACTGACAAAATACAAAATCATTCTCTTCTCATTGTTTATGATATTGATTCAGGTGATCGGAAATGTTAGAACAGTACAAGCATTTGCAGGAGAAGAGAAGGCAGTGAGGTCATATGTAGACGCTCTTAGAAATACGTACCAGTATGGGAGAAAAGCAGGCCTGGCCAAGGGTCTCGGATTGGGGATCCTGCACTGTGTCCTTTTCCTTTCATGGGCATTGCTTGTTTGGTACACTAGCATAGTTGTCCACAAGAATATCGCCAATGGTGCTGACTCTTTCACCACTATGCTCAATGTTGTCATTTCTGGCCTGTAAGTGTGTGTTCTAATCTTCTTTTGTAGCTTCTTTCATATTTCATGGAAATCAATGTTGTCACCGCATGGTGTTCGTTATGACCTTTTCCATTTTTGATGGGTTTAAATAGCGTTTAGCTCCTCGCATCGACATTTTCATCAATGATTCTAGGAGAATGCCCATATTTTTTGTTTTTCTTTTTAAGAGGATGCATTTGAACGCTACTGAAATTGTAATGGTAACTGAAAACTAATAGAAAGCAATCAATTTCTTGAACATATCCGTCCTGTGTATCCTTATCATTTGAATTCTCCAGGCAAAATCATGATTGAGGACATTAAATACTGTCTCATTTCTTTTCAGGTCACTGGGAATGGCTGCGCCAGATGTTTCTTCATTTCTCCGAGCCACAGCAGCAGCCTACCCTATTTTTGAGATGATAGAGAGGAACACATTGAGTAATACCAGCACAAAATCTATCAAGAAACTAGAGAAAGTTGACGGCCACATTGAATTCAAAGATGTATGTTTTGGGTACCCTTCTCGTCCTGATGTAACAATCTTCGACAAATTCTGCTTAGATATCCCTTCTGGGAAGATTGTAGCTCTTGTAGGAGGAAGTGGGTCTGGAAAGAGCACGTTAATATCTTTGATCGAACGATTCTATGAGCCTTTATTTGGGCAGATACTGTTAGATGGGAATGATATTCGGGACCTTGACCTCAAGTGGCTGAGGGAGCAAATAGGGCTAGTTAATCAGGAGCCTGCTCTTTTTGCAGCAAGTATTAGAGAGAACATTCTCTATGGGAAAGAAAATGCTACACTTGAGGAGATTACACGTGCTGCTACACTTTCAGAAGCAATGTCTTTTATCAACAACCTCCCAGATAGATTTGAAACACAGGTACTAATTTTCACTACCATGAAAATATTCAATTAGACAAGTTATGCATTAATATATGTATCTTCTAATGACTAATAATACCCCATTTTCATTTGATATAAACTTATGATTATATAATTCATGACATGCACGGAAGAATTGAGACTCTACCTCCTCTTTCTTTCAAGTTCTTGGTAATTAAAAGAGAGGTTAATGCAAAAGAAAAGTCTCTTTCTGTACACGAATTAAATTGCTTAATGAAGTACACGGCCTACTAATTGATGAACTTCATGAAAATTGCTTCAATCACAAACTCTATATATAGGAAGCAGAATCTGATGAAGGAATTTCACGTGGAAAAATAATATTTATGTACCTCCAGGTTGGTGAGAGAGGAATACAGTTATCGGGTGGGCAAAAGCAAAGGATTGCATTATCACGTGCTATTGTGAAAAATCCATGCATTCTTTTGCTTGATGAAGCTACAAGTGCACTGGATGCTGAATCTGAGAAAAGTGTGCAAGAGGCTCTTGATCGTGCGATGGTCGGAAGAACTACTGTAGTTGTGGCTCATCGGCTTTCTACAATAAGGAATGCTGATGTCATTGCGGTAGTTCAGGAAGGGAAGATAGTAGAAATCGGGAGCCACGAGGAGCTCATTTCAAACCCTCAAAGTACCTACGCTTCACTCGTTCATCTGCAGGAGGCAGCTTCCTTGGGAGGCCATTCCTCACTCGGTCCTACCTTAGGACCACCACTTAGGTATTCATTTATGCTCAGAAAATATTTCACTAGATGAAATGTCAAAACCGCTAGATTGAATTCAATTTACCTGAGTTTACAAGTGATTAAACCATGCCCCTTTTAAATTTTAAGCTGTTGCTGAAAAATGACATCCATTTCACTATGGGTAATTGAGAAGTTCTTACCAGACTGCTAAAGTTTCGGTACTATCTGACCCAAAAGCACTTGTTTCTACTAGAAGACACTTGGTGATTGAAAAATGATAGTTACACTTCTATGATGGCACAGAGGGAGCTTAAAAGTGAATATGTGCTTCAAACATCCCGATTTTATCCATATTATTGTTAAGAAGCTGTATTTAGTAACTTTACTCTTGATTACTTTTTTAGCATAAAGTATTCTCAAGACACAAGATCAAGCTTTGGAGCAAGTTTTCGTTCTGAAAAGGATTCAATTAGCCGGGCTGGTGCTGATGCATTGGAGCCCATGAGGACAAAGAAGGTTTCATTGAAAAGATTGTATTCAATGGTTGGCCCTGATTGGATTTACGGTATAGTTGGAACCATTGGTGCATTTGTTGCTGGATCCCTGATGCCGCTTTTCGCTCTTGGAGTCACTCAGGCTCTTGTAGCCTTTTACATGGACTGGGACATGACTCGCCACGAAGTCAAGAAGATTGCGATCCTGTTTTGTTGTGGTGCAGTAATTAGTGTTATATTCTATGGCATCGAACATCTTTCTTTCGGAATCATGGGAGAGCGACTCACTCTTCGTGTTAGAGAAATGATGTTCTCCGGTAAATACTTGGCCCTACTTGTACCGGTTGGTTTACCGAATGCCTTACCGATTGCTTTCATTTCATCACATAAAGAGAGCTGTGTAGTTATTTGTGTCTTTTACCATAATTTTCTTTTTCTTTACAAATATTTGGAGAGCAGTTGCTCTATTGAATGCATAAAGAACTCATTAAGTGTCCGAGAGAGAGCAGCTAGTATTTGAATTTTGTTCCAAGTGTTTGATTATTCGCATTAAGCCATGTGCTCATCATAAACATGGTGCACCTTTGCAGTGTTCCGTGAACTGGTATAATATAAGCACAGGCACTGCTAAATTGTTCATTAGTTTACAATTTGAACTGTTTTACTGATTTTGACTGTTCTGCTGTCTCTGATTACAGCCATTTTGAGGAATGAGATTGGTTGGTTCGATGATTTCAACAATACAAGCTCTATGCTCACATCTCGTCTAGAGAGTGATGCAACTTTGTTACGAACCATAGTTGTTGATCGCTCAACCGTTCTCTTGCACAATGTTGGTTTGGTTGTCACATCATTTGTCATCGCCTTCATATTGAGCTGGAGGATCACACTTGTTGTCATAGCCACGTATCCACTGATCATTAGTGGTCACATAAGCGAGGTTTTCCTACTTTCCTTCATTTATATATAGAGAAGCAAGCTCTCTGTTCACAATTTAATAAAAAAAAAATTCTGCATGCTCAGAAACTCTTCATGAAGGGCTATGGTGGCAACTTGAGCAAAGCATATCTAAAGGCTAACATGCTAGCTGGTGAGGCTGTGAGTAACATTCGCACTGTTGCTGCATTTTGTGCTGAAGAAAAGATAGTTGACCTTTACGCCCGTGAGCTTGTAGAACCTTCCAAGAACACATTCACCCGTGGTCAGATTGCTGGCATATTCTATGGCATATGCCAGTTCTTCATTTTCTCATCTTATGGGCTTGCTTTATGGTATGTTGTTTTATCTTCATCTCATAAAACTTTATTATTTTAAGTTGCAGATCATCAGATAACGAATAACCACTTGGTTCTTAGATCGAAAAATACCATTATCATTCTTTCATCAAACAACTGCAGTGAAAATCAGACAAATAAAACCAAATGGAATCAGAACTATCTGACGTTCTTCTTCTTTATGAAAATGACATTTATAATCAAATCACTCTGTTTACTGGAAGCAGGACAAAACTCATTTCAATGATGTTTCTCTAAATGGCTCTTTCCCATATTGAAGAATTTGAAGCAAATTGTAATGCCTATTGTTGTTTGACATTTTGCAGGTACGGTTCTGTTCTGATGGAGAAGGAGCTCGCTGGCTTTAAATCTATAATGAAGTCATTTATGGTTTTGATTGTAACAGCATTAGCCATGGGTGAAACTCTAGCGTTGGCCCCAGATCTTCTGAAAGGGAACCAAATGGCAGCATCTGTCCTTGAGATACTGGATCGCAAGACACAGGTGATGGGGGATGTTGGAGAAGAGTTGAAAAATGTGAAGGGTACAATAGAGTTGAGAGGTGTCCAATTTAGCTATCCTTCAAGACCAGATACATTGATTTTCATGGACTTTGATCTAAGAGTGCGTTCAGGCAAGAGCATGGCTTTGGTGGGACAAAGTGGTTCTGGTAAAAGCTCTGTCCTTTCTCTGATACTTCGATTCTACGATCCAACAGCAGGAAAAGTGATGATTGATGGTGAGTTTCTTTGGACGCCATATGTGAATATGTTTTGCAGATTTGCGAAACAGCCAGTAAGATATTTTTTTTAGCTAATAATATAATTTCCACGCTCTCGAACCTTCAAGATCATAGATTGCAAGAAAGGAAAAAGAAATCTTAAAATTTGTACGCAAGGAATAGATAGTTACTAAACCACCTTGATGATCTTTAGTTATATATTTCTTCAAATCTCGAATTGGTGACATCTTGTACCAAACACTAGTCCTCAACATTGTCTCCACACAATTTCTTAAAGCTGCATGTCTGATTGGCTTCTTGTCGGAATTCCCACAGGCATAGATGTCAGGAAACTCAAGGTGAAATCTCTTCGAAAGCACATAGGCCTAGTCCAACAAGAGCCAGCTCTCTTTGCCACAACGATCTATGAAAACATATTGTATGGAAAAGAAGGAGCCTCTGAAACAGAATTAATTGAAGCGGCTAAGCTTGCCAATGCTCATGGTTTCATTAGTTCTCTTCCTGAGGGTTACTCGACCAAAGTTGGTGAACGAGGGGTGCAATTATCAGGTGGCCAAAAGCAAAGGGTGGCCATTGCCCGAGCCGTCCTAAAAAATCCAGAAATATTGCTACTTGATGAAGCCACTAGTGCTCTAGATGTGGAGTCTGAGAGTATTGTGCAACAAGCTCTGGACAGATTGATGACGAACCGAACAACAGTCATGGTGGCACATAGGCTATCGACTATAAAGGATGCAGACCAAATATCAGTTCTACAGGGGGGGAAAATAATAGAGCAAGGGACTCATTCTAGTCTTATAGAAAACAAAGACGGGTCATATTTCAAGTTGTTTCGTCTTCAGCAACAACAAGGACCTGAACAGAATCATGACAACAATGAACATATATAGATTATGATGAACATTTCTGCAGGAGCTTTCTTCTCAGATGTATCCTGTATGGTTTCGTTTCTTTTCCTTTTCGCCCCACAGGGTATGTATGTATGTATTATCGGGTTTGATGTGAATTGCTTTTTTTTAACTATGTGAAAATAACATAATATATAATAATAACACATGAATGAGAATGCTGTACAGTAGAAAATGGCAGTCCCCAATCCCCATTAATTATTGTTAGGTTTTAACTATCTTGCTCCCAGATAGCTAAAGTATTATCTTGCCAATATTTTGGCACTTTACAGTCTGAACCGAAAACAAAGATGGTATTGTAGTAGACTAGATTACTGTAGCGTAATATTGGATGGAAAAAAAAAGAAAAACAACCACATGTCTCTTACACAGAATTTCAAGATAACACTTTCTGATAAAAAAAATATTGAAACGCTGATAAAATCAATAAAAATAATTAAAAAAAAATTAATTGAAAATACATTGTAACAGTCCAAAATACTTTCAAGAAAAAAACTATATAGCTAAATTCTTAACTATCTCAATTTTAATAAAAATAATTTTAAAAAAAAACATGTAAAAAAAATATTATAGCAAAACAAAAGCTATATAGAGAAACACTATAGCAATCAATTTAAATATATATATATATAATTTAAAAAAATAAAAAGATAATTTTGAAATAAAACAATGAAAAAAAAGAGAGAGAAAAGGCATGCAAGGAATGGAAAAAAAACAAAAAAAAATATGCGGAGAAAAGACAAAATAAAATAAAATAAAAATAATAAAAAACATGTAAAACAAACTATAGTACTTTGCCCCTTAACGTTTTAGGGTATTTGTTAATATTAAGAAAAAAAACAAGGTGTATTGGACTCTTAAGGCGCAACGTCGACAGCCCTACATGAGAATTACGAAATTTGTTAGGCCCAATAAATTAAAAAATTACTAAAATCCATTAGGCTCCATGGACCTTATCTATTCCATCTGGGATTAGGCTCTTTTTTATTTTACCTTCATCCCATATCAAAAGCTGAAATATGTATGATTACATAATTAGTACCAAAATAACGATTAATACATAATCACATGGAATAGTTTCTCCAAGTCAATTATGGCTTTCGCTGCAAAAGCTAATAATAAAACAGTAGCCGGTTGGGCCCTTAAACTCCTCAACATAAGTTTATCGAGGGGTTTTATTTGTTTGGAATTTAACAAAATAAAAGAATTTGAGATAATAACTTAATTTAAAAATATATATAATTTAATGAGTCACATGTAATATTTACAACTTATAAAAAAAAAGATTGCCATCACTTTTTTTTTAGCCCCTCAACTCCCCTGCAACCAAAAATCAACTCAAGAAATTACAATTTAGAAACACAATTTACAATTTATTTCATTAACACGCGATAAAATATCAACATACTTTATAATTTATTAAAATTAGTGATTTATAATTAAACACAAAAAAAATTTACATAACATTTAATTTAAATTTAAATAAAATTTATGATTCTTATAATATTAAATTATATAATCTAATTATATCTAAAAATGATCCTAGCTCGTAGATAATCCTAGAACATTTGTGAACAAACTTGGAATGCTTATACAAACACTAGTGGAGGGGTTGGTATCAAGATCACTACAACTTATGGATAGACCTATAAAGCTTGTAGGTAAGTTTAGAATGTTAGTGGACAGGCTAAGATCACTTGTAGACTAAATGACATACCTAAACAAACATCCATATCTATAATTTCTTATGACAACATCAGGCTCCCGTTATTGCTACCCAAATTAGATGGACCAGCTACGTGTGATGCTTATATAATTTTTTTACTATAACTTAGCACCCAACTAAACTCAATACTATAGGAGTTTCCATGTCTATATTTATTTCTCACGTAAAGTTTTAGAATATACAACTAATTATTATTGGTAGCTTCAAATATTGAATTCATATTTCTGTCACTATAAATAAGAAAACCAATATTACAAGTTGGACTAACCCTAGTTTGCATCCTTCAAGTAATTTCAACTTTAATTTCAATATAATTTTTGACTAGTTTAATCACATAATATTCTAAATAGCTCAGTAAAAAATATCTAATATAATAGTTAGAAACTCTTTATTTTCTCTATTATAAGTAATGTCATTATCAGTATTGATAATGTTACCGCAATAAACATACAAACAATATCATAGGGTTAATTAAGATACATAATTTTGACAAAAGTTTTTTCAACGAAACCCTAACCATAATTTTCTCCATAAATAATGAAATCATCCACTCAATTGATGTATTTCATAGTTAATTAATGTATTTTATATCTAATTCAATAAAATCCCTATTTTAACCTAAAAAAGCCTAACACTATTCTTAATTCACAATTCATAAAAACTTAAATTCATCAGTTTCCTCCATAAATAATGAAATTATCAACTTAATTAGTGTATTTTATAACTAATTAATATAATTTATACATATTCAATAAAATTGCCAATTTAACTTAGAAAGGTGTAGCTCTAACCTTTATTTATAATAGACAACAACAAAAAAATCATCAATCTTCTTGACAAATAAAGAAATTAATGATTAGTACTTAAAAGTACATTTTTATCATGGTTTTATATCATCATTTTGCACTTGAAGTATCAATAACTCCTTGACTAAAGCATGTTTTATAATAATATATCTAATAATATAAGATACCTTTAATTTATGGTAAATATTCATTTTAAATGCAGGCTTATCACATAAATAAAAGGATTGATTAATGACTTTAAGAACTTAAATTGCAAGGGCAAAAAGATGACCAAAATTAGAAAAGAGATGTCGGTGCAATCCAAACCGGAACACTGTTTGGTAATTGGGTCATATCTGGAGCTATAGATCTTAGATTTAGGTCTAATTTATATGGATAGAAAGGTAAGACATAGGCCTACAACTTTCATATGGAGCCTAAGATCTAAAAATACCATTTTCAAGTCCAAATTACTGCAACAACAAAGAAGCCCGAAGCTGTCCTCCAGCCCGAACACTGTTTAGTATTTTGGTCATATATGGAGTTATAGAAGTCCAAATGAGCTGAATTGTTTACACAAGAAAGCTGAGACAATTGCCTACAACTTTCATGTTTTCAAGTGGCTCTAATTTTGACATTATCAATGACATTTTGGGCAGACAAGAGAAGATAAGGATTGTCACCAAGTCAAGAGTTGGCTGCCCACTCATTAATTAGTCATCAAATCAATAGTTCCCAATTTTGGCCTATAAAAGGAGGCATTTGCCATGCATTTAGGCATCTTGGTTTCCAGATCAAGATCATGCTCTTGCTTTCTCTCTTTGTATTTTTTATGTTTTGCTTTCATTAATATCAAGTTTATGTCTTTCATTTCCTTTTCTTTACTTAGTTAACTTTTATCTTATTTATGTTCTTGTTTTGTTTATCTATTTTTCTTTCTTTCATTATGTCTAGGTAAGTTTATTATGTCAAGGTGAAAAGGTTACACTAATGGTGTAAGAATAAGTATAATGTAAACTTAATATGGACTTTGATGTTTGATACTAACATGTTTTATATTTGTTATCTTGTTCACTCTTTAATACTTTGCTTGTTAAATGATTAATCTTGATTTATGTTGTATAACACTTGATACAACAAATGCTTGACACTTTCATAGCCCATACTGTATGGTATAACTGACACCTAAGCTATGAAAGGAACTTGATTTGTTGTTAACATAAGTTATAATCATGAATGCTTGACGAGATTTACAAGTACTAGCATTAATCGAATAAGATGACTAATGTAATCATGTTAATAATCTATAATCTGATTGGAACCTCCTTTGTGTGTGGTTTCCAATTAAATAATAAGAGTTTATACTATACTTGTTTGACATACCATTAGTGGAACCTCTAACCTTGACATTTGTTATTATTATTGTTTAATCCGTACATTAATTTTTCATCTCCAAGTTCTCATCATCTTCTTTTTCTTCTTCTTCTCTTTCTTTATTATTAGTACTCCTCCTCCTACTACTACTACTACTACTACTACTACTACTACTACTACTATTATTATTATTATTATTATTATTATTATTATTATTATTATTATTATTGTTGTTGTTATTGTTATTGTTGTTGTTATTATTGCTATTATTGTTGTTTATAATTTGTACAATTAACCTCCCTGTGGTTCGACCCCGGTCTTGCCGGGTTATTTATTATTTCGACACTCCTGCACTTGGGAGAAGACATCAATCTTTTCGTCGTGTCAATTAACAACTCAAATTAATGTATTTTATAGTAAATTAATATGATTTAAATATGATTCATAAAAAACCTTATTTTTTTTAAAAAAAACCTATTTTTAAATCTTAAAATAATCAAAATCAACAATTAGCATAAATTACCACAAATACCATGAAATTAATTGAAAGAAAGTATGTAATATAACTTTAAATGTTGAATATACATGAGTAGTGGTGGCGGCCGGTAGTGAAAGTAATGGCGAAGTTGAATGAAAATAAAAAATACAACCTTGAGTGGGGGAGAGGGAGAGTGGCCTCTTAACTTAAAATTTCAGTTTTTGAGTTCACTTAAAAATTACATGCTTAACAGAGAATAGGTTAAGGCAATATATATATATATATATAAAATAAGCGTAGCAACCGTGGGAAAATACTTCCAAAAGCTATTTCCCAAACTTTGAACTGCAGAATCATGGCACGTGGGCTTCTTTTCTTTTCTCTCTCTGTCTCTCTCTCTTTCTTACGGTCAGCACTATTTAAAACAAGAACCGACGAATTTGGTATGATTTGAAGTTTTTATTTATTTATTTATTGTAAACTTTTGGAATCAACATTTGTAAAAACCTTGTTTGTTTTGGATTTTTCCTTTCAAAAGAAAGTGAAACTGAAACCGGTATAAAAACTTTTGAAAATCACTTTGTTTGGTACTTTTTGTAAGAATCTTAGTTGCCGGTTAGTCTTTAATTCATGTTTAAAAAAAAAAAAAATTAATAACAAAAAAAAGACAAGAATAAAAAAATTGTAAATGATATTTATTTTATTAACTAACAATATAAAATTCACATAATCTTATAAAAAAAATATAAAAAATATTAAATCTTAATTCTCAATTAATTCACTATAAAAACTAAAATTAATAAAAAATAATAAAAAAATCGAGTTAACTTGACAAACTTAGATTTTAAGCTTGTAATAACCTATCATGAAACAAATTAAAACAAAATATAAAATTTATTTCTTAATCAATCCAACATTAAATTATAAAAATAAAAAAATTAATTAAAAAATAATAAAAAGACTCAAGTCAATCTGGTTGAACTCGCAAAACCCTTGATTCAAGTCATGAAATCAAAATAACCTCATAAAAATAAATTATAAATTTAATTCTCAATTAACTCAAATAATAAAAAAACTCAAATAATAAAAGATAAAATTTTAAAAAAAACTTAATTATAAAAAAAGTAAAAAAAACTTAAGTCATTCCGTAAAATTCTTAGCTTAGTCCATGAATCTAAAATAAATTAATAAAAAAATTAAAATAAATTATATAATTTAATTTTTAATAAATTTAAAATATATATTTTTATTTAAAAAAAAGAAACACTCGGTGAAGACAGGAGAGCGGTGATTATCTCTCCTAAAGTGGTGATGGTTAAGATGCTTGATTCCTCGGCCCATTCCTCCAATCCTGCCTTCTTCTCTGCCTTGTATAAAAACCATACCATGCGATGAGTTGAAAAACTGCACGAAGTTGCGTTAAATACTACTGAGGGGAAAGTAGAAATTGCAGAACACCACAAGTCCATAGGTGATCCTATCAATTTAATGCAAGAGAGTGAAAGGTGACATTTGACGTGACAGTGGAGCCTTTAATCGGGCACGCGGCGTACGTAATCTGCACACAAATATCAAAGGAAAAGACAATTTCACGTGTCAATTAGAAGTTTTTGCAAAATATCGTATTTCAATTATAACATTTCATTAATACCTCCATCCAAAAACATAATTAAATATTGTACCACTACACCAACTTAATTAATGTCGTGTTTTTTAACTGTAAAAACATTATCATTTAAATTAAAAATATATTTAAAATAAATATTCTTACAATCCCTAGTAAAAATGTACTCCTATTAGTGTTTATCATGCAACCATGGATAAAAATATCAGCAAATTTAATAGGCATGGAGTCCATTTTTCTTTGGATGTCATCGTAATGCTCTTCATAAATATCATCATCATGATGTGAATGTTTGACATGAGTAGATGATCTATCACATCATACGGTATTTCATATAATAATTACTGTATTTAATTTAAAATTAAATAAATTTAATATATTTTATAAAAATCTCTTAATATATCATAAACAATTATTTGTTTTATCATATATACATTATCAATTAATACTTGTTTTTTTTATTATAACCTCTGTTATTATATATGTTGAACTTATAATGTGTATAATACTTTTTTATGTTTATCTTATTATGAAAACAAATAGACATTCATCGATTATACTTGAATTTTCATCTAGAAAAGTCTATTTGAACTTGAGGTTTAATGAAATCATTTTATTTTAACTTGTCTTGATAGAATGATATGTCATGCACTAATATGTCTAATATGTGTATATATATATATATATGTGTGTGTGTAGCTCTAACTCATTCTAATTAGGTTGTAGAATGATGAATGGAAACAAAAAGTTTTAAAATGTTAAAAAAGAAAAAGAAGCTTCGCTGTTAAGTTTTCTAAGTTTTTTTTTTGTCCTATGCATGTTTTAAAGGAGTGCTAGTTTTAATCTATTTTTTATTAAAATTTAATTTTTTTTAAATTATTTTTTAAATCATTTTAATATTCTAATATCAAAACTTAATTTTAAAAAATAAAAAAATATTATTTTTAATTTTTTAAATAAAAAAATATTTTAATAAATAACTTCCTAAACATTTATAAATACTCTTCCTCTCACATGATTACTAGATGAAGAGCTAAATAAGGGGATCCTCGTGGCTGCCTTAGATGCAAGGAATAAAAAACATTGTTCGAAGAAAATGCCCTTTTTTCTAAGAAAAATTAAAACCATTAACCTCCCGGATATCTATCTATTAAGAGCCTGTTTGAAAATATGATTGTTATTGCTTTTCAAATAATTTTTCGTGCTAAAATACATGTTAATGATATTTTTTTATTTTTTAAAAATTATTTTTAACATCAGCACATCAAAATAATTTGAAAACACTAAAAATATATTAATTTAAAATTAATAAAAAAATAAAAAAATTTAATTTTTTTTAAAAACACTTTTGAAACATAAAAACTAAAAATATCCTAAATGATATTAAAAGTGATCACCAACTAACGAGGGCCTCCAGTGAAAAATATCGAGGGCAAAACCAGGTTTTGATTTGCCAATAGTACTGCATTCAATTGAGAGAAGATGATTTTTTTTTATCGTTCAGATGTATTTTTCATATATTAAATGAAACAGCACTTGAATTTACAGCAACTAACAAGTAACAGATGATTTCTTCAAAAAAAACAGTGCATAGTTCGGTCAGTCCCTGCTTTTATATAGTATCAGCTCTGCCATCATTTCTTTCATCGAGGAGGCAATTAGTAAATACTTTCTTTCAGGCTACAATGACTTCAATTTCCGGAAATGAAGACATCGATAATATGATTATGGACAAGATCCAGGCGAAGAAAGAGGGAGCTGCAGGAAAGAAGCAACAGAAAGTTCCTTTGCTAAAACTTTTCGCATTTGCCGATTTTTACGACTTCGTGTTGATGGGGCTGGGATCAATCGGTGCTTGTATTCATGGAGCTTCAGTGCCTGTCTTCTTCATTTACTTTGGAAAATTGATAAATATCATTGGATCGGCTTATCTCTTTCCTCAACAAACTTCTCACAAAGTTGCCAAGGTTTACTCTAACTTATTATTATCTATAAATTCATGCATGTGTGAGCGTCTAACAAAGCTTCATCTTCTTCCTTCCTGTAAATGGTTACATTAATGTTCATTCCATGGAGCAGGGTTATTATTCTTATTATCATTTCGGTTTCCATCTCCTTAACTCGAGCTCCTTTTGCAGTACTCGTTGGATTTTCTATATCTCAGTGTGGCTATGTTATTTTCGTCATGGACGGGTAAGTTCGAACTTTTTATATATTCTTTATTTTTAATAAGAAAATATTTAATTAGTTCCTTCAAATGAGTTACTTGTGTATTTCTCTAAATTAACCATGGTTTGATAGATAGATTGCACAACCTTCTGTTCTGTAACCCAGCTAGCCCCATAACATTTTTTCTTTCCTCCTGAAACTCCTGCTCTAAACTCGTTATGATCAATCACATCGGTAAATACGGTGTGGATATGTAATGGTAATCATAATGATGATGATGAGCTTTGATGATCTGAATAAATAACCATGGATGCACAGAGGTGGCATGTTGGATGCATACTGGAGAACGACAGGCAGCAAAGATGAGAATGGCCTACTTAGATTCAATGTTGAGTCAAGACATAAGCGTATTCGACACTGAAACATCAACCGCGGAGGTCATAACCTCAATTACAAGCGACATTCTTGTTGTGCAAGATGCCATTTCCGAGAAGGTATTGATCTCCACTCCAATCTTATTTTCTGTTCCCATGATAGTAAGACATGATGATCATCAGCTGTCTAATCAAATTCAGTTCCTACAATTGATTTTTATGTCATTTCAATTTAGGTTTGGTGAGACTTTAATGGAAAACAACAGTAGAAATGCTCATGCTACGTACAAGGGCAATTATAAATTAAGCTTGTTCATACCTACCAATTGCTTTAATTGTTTCTATGGACAATTTATGCTGCAAGGGGAATAAACGTTCCGAGATTCAGTTGTGGGTGAAATGCTTTTTTGTATTTTGGATTTCGTATACGAGTTGTCGACCGCTGAGGTATGTCTGAAGGTCACTCTTATCTCGCTAGGGTAACGAGAGTGTTTGGTAAAGAATGCTACACGTTGTGCCCTGATGACGATAGAATTTACTATTGTTTAGTTTGACGCTGCAAATTGGGTGGCTAAAAACTAGAGAACTCCGATCTAAAATTACAATCTGGAAATTTTTCTATTTTATAAATTATCTTAGGAAAAATATCTTACAATTCAATTTAAATATATACAAATGGAATATCCCAATTAGGTAAAATCTTAATTAAATTGAGGTAGGTCTTTTGGCATGTCTCTCTCCTTGTCACCATTCTCGTAGTTTAAGATAGTTCAAGTGTTCGTCAATTTTCTGCTAATGAATACTCTATTCAATCTAATATCTATAATTGGATTCTTTGCAATGTCTCCTAAGTTCTTACAAATGGCCTCCACTAAAATGGAAAGTCACATTAAAAATACTTTTTGTTCATTGATAATACCCACCTACTTATACTAATTGAGGCAACATTTATAGATAAAAACTAGGGTTTTCAAATTTGAAATTATCACACTTAACTACAGGAAAAATTGTAGAGAACTCTAATATATTCTATGAAGTCTTTATTTTATAATTTATCTTTTGAAAAATAACCTACAAAGCTGTTTAAATACAATACAAGAAAAACATGTTCTAAATAGTAAAGTCTTAATTAAATAAAAATTTCTAATTAAAATAAAAAAATCCAAAAATAACAAGAAAGATAAATGGAATTTTCTAACAATAGTTTTCGAGTTTAATTTGAGCCAAATTAGCTATAATTAGATCTTTAATTTGATATGATAAAAAGTCAATGCAATCCAATAATCCAATAAAATATTATGTTTGTTGTCATTAAACTATGCAATAGACTTGTTTAGATCTCCTTGAAACCTAAATTTTTTAATTAAATAATAAGATAAAAATAATTATTCCAAAACAATGAAAAAAATGCCCCACCTCAGTTTTTCTAATTTGTTTTGTTTATGGGTAATTTTGGTGAATCTAGTTATTATTTATCTACACCTTCAAATCATACAACACAAGGTTCATCATGAAAATAAGCTTGATATGTGAAATCAATGGAGACATGTTAAAGGCTTGGATGAGCTATAATCTAGGTTAAGATTTTATTAATATTTTTTATTAATTTTATATAAAATAAATTTGTAATTCTTGATTGAGTTATCAAAAAATTCTAAAAATTTATTTGGAGCCTCTAATATGATGCTTTAGCTTGGGTTAAAATTTTAAAATTTATGAAGGAATTTAGAAATTTGATGAAAAATTATAATTTAATTAGTTTTAGGTTATTGGGTGTACTTTTCAATCCGACCATTAAATTGACTGAAATTTTATAGAGATCTTAAAATATATTAAATAAAATTTAGTTAAAATTTTAGGATAAATAGAATTTGGTAATGCTAAAAAAAGACCGTTAAATACAAGCAAAACGATTTATTAAAATAGTTATTTTCCATTAAAAAATAAAAAAAATAGTTTTTCCTTCCTTTTATATGTTGTCAACTGGACAGAAACAGAATATAAAAAGAAATAAAAGAAAAGGTGAGAGAGAAAAAGAAAAAAGTAAGGAAAAAACATAAAAAAAATCTAAAAACAAAAAGGTTAGATAATAGCGTTGTAAATTCATAAAATCCAACTTATAAAACACTAATCTAAAAAAGAATTAAGTGAAGGAAGGAGGAATTGAAAGAAGAAAATAATTTAATTATTTAATTTTTTAATTGACATGAGATTATTATTTTATTTTAGTTGAGGGATTGTTATAATATCAATTAAGATTTGATTATAGATTATTAATTATATTCTACAAAACATCGAAGAATTTAAGTTTAATAGTGATTTTATTTTTATTTTTACTTCAATTTTATATAATTTTAAATTTATTTTTTAATATTTTGAATAGTTCTAATTTGTTAACTTCAAAAATTTTTATATATAAGTTAATAATTAATTTTAAAAAATATTATATATTTATTTAATAATTCAGGGTTGAAAAAATTCCTGGCTCCACCGTTAACTAACTACGGCTGTTGCTAAATATTTTTCATGTTCTTATTAGATTTCTTTATTCAAAATAAGAGCCATGTATATTTGCAATCGCAAGTAATAATACGTTGGAACATACCCAAGGCAAGTAGAAATGTGCATCCATCAGACTCTTTTCTAGGCTCCACCGAAAAAACGAAAAAAGAACTCTTAAGAACTTATATAATCTCAGTTTAATTTTTGTGGATAAATGGATGACCCCTTATCGTGAGTTAGGTCGTTTCTGTTACAGAATGATCCGACAACGCTTTTTTTTTTTTTTTTAAAAAAAAAAAGGGTTTGTGGAGTTCCAGTGTATTCGTGAGGTGGATAGAAAGAGACTCCTCAATGAAGAGGGGTTTTATTACAATTTCTGGATCGATTTATTATAGGAATATGTAGTTTCAACATTCAAGGTCTATTTAGGAAACAGGAAAGCAGTTTCGACACTCCTATATTTTGTTACCATAACTCGCATATATGCTGGCTGTGTATGTCAGAAAATAGTGGTTACACAGAACTGGTTCATGTGAATCATTGCTGTATCCAAGTATTATTATTGGCTTCTACAATGGGTTCCTAGATCTGGGCCATGTAATAATTTCTGCAAACTCCATACGTTTGTGTGTGAATTAAGCTTCTCAAATCCACACTTGTTGTGGCACAATATTTGTTTTTTGTACATTTATTTGCTTCTGTTTCGTTGGTTTTGTAACTTTCTTGAACGGTGTTGAGTGATGCAGGTAGGGAAATTGATGCATTACATAAGCCGATTTCTAGTTGGCTTTATTATTGGATTTATCAGGGTATGGCAAATCAGTTTGGTGACATTGTCTATGCTCCCTTTAATCGCTCTTGCTGGTGGCATCTATGCATATATAGCAACCGGCCTTATCATTAACGTTCGCAAATCTTATGTCGAGGCTAGTCAAATCGCTCAGGAGGTAAGCTTTTGCTGCTATAGGAAACCAAAACAACATGAACAAAAAATTGCCAAGTGAGAGTTTATTAGGGTTGTATGGAGTTAAAAATATATATTGGATTTGGTTCAGACAATTCATGTACCAGTGGGTTTGAACAGATCAGAAAGTATAGATACTACTTGTTAAATATATCAAATATCAACCAAAAACAAATCATGGAACAACAATCTCTGTCAAGTGTTCTATCAAAGCTAAGATGGTACCTAAATTCCAAGTAATTAAGGGATGGAACATCTGATTCTTTCTCTCTCACAGTTTATGATGGGATTTAATTTTCAGGTAATTGGTAATATTAGAACAGTGCAATCATTTACAGGAGAAGAAAGGGCAGTGAGATCATATAAAGAAGCTCTAAGGATTACCTACAAGCACGGAAGAAAAGGTGGCTTGACGAAGGGTCTTGGAATGGGAACCCTGCAGGGTCTTCTTTTCCTCTCGTGGGCTTTACTTGTTTGGTTTACTAGCATAGTTGTTCATAAGAACATTGCCAATGGTGGTGACTCCTTCACCACCATGCTTAATGTCCTTATTGCTGGAGTGTAAGTCTTTGCTGCTGCCATTTGTCATGGAATCTACATACTGTCAATATATTCTCTTTTATTTCATTTTTTTAATAGCTATTAGTCTTTCTTTTGTAGCTGTCAGTATATTCTCATTTTCTTATTCTATTTCTTTCATAGTTGTCACTATATTCTTCTTTCTTTGTTTAATTTCTGTCATAGCTGTATATCCCTGGATTCTCTCTAAAGATCTCAATTATTGTCTAGGCCTAGTATTAAAGAATCTGATTATGTTTATTAGATGCTAGAATTAAGGGTTTTGATACTTCTTGATGTATATATATATTGTAACTCTCTTAGTGAAAGGGGGACAGAAAACATTTCAGAATTTCTCTTGTATTATCTTGTCATGGTATCAGAGCCAAAATTCTGAAATCAATTCATCTTGTGTCTAGTTCCTTATCTGGTTCTTTTATTCTGTTTTTCTTGGACTTGATCTTTTTGTTCTTGTTTCTAGTTAAATCTTGTCTATGGAACGATCTGAACATTTTATTGTTCGATTTACTGGAAAGAACTATTCTGCCTGGGCTTTCCAGTTTCAGATTTTTGTCAAGGGAAAGGAATTATGGGGTCATATTGCTGGGACAGTTCCTGCACCTGACAGTGAGCAGGAAAAGGAGAAATATGTGAAATGGGAGGTGAAGGATGTTCAGATTATGTCTTGGATCCTTGGAAGTATGGAACACTCCATGCTTCTCAATCTCAAGCCTTACAAATCATCTAGAGAAATGTGGGATTATCTAAAGAAAGTTTACAACCAAAGCAATACAGCACGAAGGTTTCAATTGGAACTTGAGTTGGGTCAACTCAATCAAGGTAGTATGTCAATACAAGAATTTTATTCTTCCTTTGTAAATCTTTGGGCTGAGTACACAGACATTGTGTATGCAAGTGTACCTCTTGAAGGACTTATTGTTATTCAAAGTGTGCATGAGACTAGCAAGCGTGATCAATTTTTAATGAAGTTAAGAGGGGAATTTGAAGCAATCAGGTCCAACCTGATGAATAGAGAACCAGTTCCTTTCTTGGATATTTGTGTAGGAGAGCTTCTCAGGGAAGAACAACGGATCATTACACAAGCTGTCTTGGAGCAGAAAGCTCAAAATTCTACTCCAATCCCTGTTGCATACACTGCTCAAGGGAGGTTTAAAGGAGGTAGAAATATGTCAAATGTTCAGTGTTATAGCTGCAAAGGATTTGGGCACATTGCCACTACTTGTACCAAAAAATTCTGCAACTATTGTAAGAAAACAGGGCATATCATCAAAGATTGCTCCATCCGGCCTCCAAAGAAATCTGAAACCGCCTATAATGTCTCGGTTGGTTCCTCCAATACTCCTAGTCCTGGTCAGTCCTCTATTACCCCTGAAATGGTCCAACAAATGATAGTTTCTGCCCTTTCTGCTTTAGGCCTTTCAGGTAACCGAAATTCCATTCCTAAGCCTTGGTATTTTGATTCTGCTGCTTCTAATCACATGACCAACACTGTCTTACCTTTAAATAATGTTAAAAAATATAAAGGTAATCTTCATATTCGTACTGCCGATGGTAATCCTTTGTCTATCACAGCTGTTGGTGATATTTCAACCCTTCTAAATACTGTCTTTGTGTCTCTTAAGCTGTCCACTAATCTCATATCTGTTGGCCAATTAGTTGACAACAATTGTGATGTTCATTTTTCCAAATCTGGTTGTTTTGTGCAGGATCAAGTGTCCGGGAAGATGATCGTGAAGGGACCTAAAGTGGGACGTCTATTTCCCTTGTTTCTATCTCCCTCTCCTATGTTAAATTATGTTGCATGTAATACTGCTCACTGTGATAATCAAGTGTGGCATAGATGTTTAGGACATCTTAATTCTCATGTACTTCGAGTCTTGTTTAAATCTGGTTTATTAGGAAATAAAAATTCAACTTCTTCTCATAATGATATTGTTGATTGTGCATCTTGCAAACTTGGTAAAAGCAAAACACTTCCTTTTCCATTGCATAAAACTCACACCACCAAACCTTTTGAAATCGTGCATATTGATGTATGGGGTATTGCACCTGTCATTTCTCATGAACATTATAGATATTTTGTTACATTTATAGACGATTTCACTCGTTTTACTTGGGTATATTTTCTTCGATCTAAAAGTGAGGTTTTCTCTGTGTTTAAAGCCCTTCTTGCCTTAGTTGAGACACAATTTTCTGCCAAAATTAAAATTCTGCAATCTGATTCAGGTGGTGAATATATGTCAAATGCATTTCAATTTTTTCTTCAAAGTCATGGGATCATATCACAACGTTCTTGTCCTTTCACCCCACAACAAAACGGTGTGGCTGAAAGAAAGAATCGTCATCTTTTTGATGTTGTTCGAACTCTTCTCCTTGAGTCATATGTTCCTTCTCATTTTTGGTGTGAAGCTTTATGTACTGCTGTTTATTTAATTAATCGATTACCATCTCCTCACTTGAACAATGATTCTCCCTATGTTCGTTTGTTTGGACATGCACCAAATTATTCCAATCTTCATATTTTTGGATGTGTTTGTTTTGTTCACCTTCCTGCACATGAGAGAAATAAACTTACTGCCCAATCCGTCAAGTGTGCTTTCTTAGGCTATGCTGTCACCCAAAAAGGATTTCTTTGTTATGATCCACATGCATGTCGAACTCGTGTCTCTAGGAATGTTATATTTTTTGAAAATCAGCCTTTCTTTTGCACCCAACAGCCTTCTGTATTTCCATCTTTATCTGTTTTACCATCTTTTTCTAAGTCGTCAACACTAATACAAAGGTTTAAACCTGGTTATGTTTATCATAGACGCACTCCTGCTTCTGGTCCTTCTCCAGGTATCACCGAGGTTCCTTCACATCTTCCTGCACCATCTGATCCTGTTCTGCCCATTTCCTATGATCCCCCTCCTCTTCGTAGAAGCTCTAGACCTCACAAACCTCCTGAAAGGTATGGTTTTTCCACTCCTGTGGCTATGTCTACTACTCTCTCTTCTATTTCCATTCCCACTTGTTATAAACAGGCTAGCAAACATGAGTGCTGGAAACAAGCCATGGAGGCAGAACTTCACGCACTTAAGGCCAATCATACTTGGGACATTATTTCTTGTCCTTCACATGTTAAGCCTATTGGGAGCATGTGGGTTTATATTGTGAAACTCAAGTCTGATGGATCTTTGGATAGATACAAAGCTCGATTGGTTGCTCTTGGCAATAAACAACAATATGGCTTCGACTATGAAGAAACCTTCACACCCGTTGCTAAGATGACTACGGTGAGAACACTTCTTGCTATTGCAGCCTCTAAAGCCTGGCTTTTATATCAGATGGATGTAACCAATGCCTTCTTGCATGGGGATCTTAAGGCAGAGATTTATATGACACTTCCACCTGGTATGTCCATAAAGGCTTCTAATGCAGTTTGCAAACTAAGACGCTCTTTGTATGGGTTGAAACAAGCACCTAGAGCCTGGTTTGAGAAGTTTCGCAACACTCTTCTCACCTTCTCCTTCACACAAAGTCAATATGATTCATCCCTTTTCTTTTACAAGACCACCACTGGTATGGTATTTCTCTTAGTTTATGTTGATGATATTATCCTCACTGGTAATGACATTGGGTTGATCACCAAGCTTCAACATATGTTACATAGTACATTTCAAATGAAAGATCTTGGACATCTCACATATTTTTTGGGGCTGGAAGTTCACTCTAGAGATCATGGTTTGTTCTTAAATCAACATAAATATATTCAGGATCTCATTGAGCTTGCTGATTTAAAGAATGCTACTGCTGTTGATACACCAATGGAGGTGAATGTGAAATACCGAAAAGATGAAGGCGAGCTTTTGCCTAATCCTTTTTTATATCGGCAACTTGTTGGTAGTCTTATCTACCTAACAATTACAAGGCCTGATATCTCCTATGCTGTCCATATAGTTAGCAAATTTATGCAGGCACCTCGACATCTTCATCTTGCTGCAGTTCGTCGTCTTATTCGATACTTAATTGGGTCCCCTACTCGTGGGTTGTTTTTTCCCAAACATTCTACTCTTACCTTGACTTCCTATAGTGATGCGGATTGGGCTGGCTGCCCAGATACTAGAAAATCTATTACAGGCTGGTGCATTTTTCTTGGAGATGCCTTGATCTCTTGGAAGTGTAAGAAGCAGGATTGTGTCTCTAAATCTTCTACAGAGGCTGAGTATCGAGCCATGTCAGCAGCTTGTTCTGAAATTGTGTGGTTACGTGGTCTTATTTCTGAACTTGGGTTCCCCTCTACTGCTCCTACTCCACTTCATGGTGATAATACTGGTGCTATTCAAATTGCTGCAAATCCGGTCTACCATGAACGCACCAAGCACATAGAGGTGGACTGTCATTATATTAGGGAGGCCTTTACTCGCGGTGTTATCACTCTTCCTCATCTCAATACTGCTCTTCAAATAGCTGATGCCTTTACAAAAGCCTTGACACGCCAACGACATAAGTTTCTCAGTCGCAAATTGATGTTGTTCGACCTACCCGCATCAATTTGAGGGGGGATGTCAATATATTCTCTTTTATTTCATTTTTTTAATAGCTATTAGTCTTTCTTTTGTAGCTGTCAGTATATTCTCCTTAGCTGTCACTATATTCTTCTTTCTTTGTTTAATTTCTGTCATAGCTGTATATCCCTGGATTCTCTCTAAAGATCTCAATTATTGTCTAGGCCTAGTATTAAAGAATCTGATTATGTTTATTAGATGCTAGAATTAAGGGTTTTGATACTTCTTGATGTATATATATATTGTAACTCTCTTAGTGAAAGGGGGACAGAAAACATTTCAGAATTTCTCTTGTATTATCTTGTCACCTATGTCATGGAATCGATTCGTTCAACTCTATTTAACATCACATTCATTTAAGCACATTGTGTTTTACATGTCTTCTAGCCATCTTTGCTTTAAATAAGTTTTTATCACTTGAATTAATCAGCTTTAAGTATCATATTTTCCCCCACCACTGACAACTCTTTAAGTATATATTTTCGTTAGTCTATTGGAAAGAAAGATTTCAATGGAAATCATAGAAGAAGTTGGAAACAAAAGATGATTTTATATTCTTAATGGATGCTTGCATCCATTATCCATATATACCAATCTAATCATATGCTTGATTCTACTATATTTTTCCATCCCGCTTGTAATTTACGTTGAAATTATCGACATGCATTGCTTTTCAGATCCCTGGGAATGGCAGCACCAGATATTTCTGCATTTTTTCGAGCCATGGCAGCAGCTTACCCCATTTTTGAGATGATTGAGAAGAACACAGTAAGCAAATCAAGCTCAAAAACTGGCCAAAAACTAGGAAAATTGGAGGGTCACATCGAATTCAGGGACGTATGTTTTTGCTACCCATCACGTCCTGACGTAGTTATTTTCAATAAATTTCGTCTTGATATACCTTCTGGGAAGATTGTAGCTCTTGTCGGAGGAAGTGGATCAGGAAAGAGTACGGTTATATCTTTGATCGAACGCTTCTATGAGCCTCTATCCGGAAAGATACTGTTAGATGGGAATGATATCAGGGACCTTGACCTCAAGTGGCTACGGCAACAAATTGGACTAGTAAATCAGGAGCCTGCCCTTTTTGCAACAAGTATTAGAGAGAACATTCTCTACGGAAAAACTGATGCCACCCTTGATGAACTTACAAGTGCTGCTAAACTTTCAGAAGCTATGTCCTTTATCAACAACCTCCCTGATGGATTGGAAACTCAGGTACTAATTCGCCATTGCAAACAATCACGAGAGTACTGCTATACCTAGACTCGCACACACGCGTGTTGTCATTCCAATTCCTAAAAAACTCAGGTTCAACTCGAAGGAAAACCTCTTCAAAAATTGCAGCATGATCATAAACTTGAGAAAAATAAGGGATGGGAAATTACGGGTTTTTATGTTGTGAAATGATATTAAACTTGCAGGTTGGTGAGAGAGGAATACAACTATCAGGTGGCCAAAAACAAAGGATTGCAATATCACGAGCAATAATAAAGAATCCTTCAATTCTTTTACTAGATGAAGCTACAAGTGCCCTAGATGCTGAGTCTGAGAAAAGTGTGCAAGAGGCACTTAATCATGCCATGGTGGGAAGAACTTCTGTAATTGTGGCTCATCGTCTTTCAACCATTAGGAACGCAGATGTAACTGTTGTTCTTCAGGAAGGGAAGATAGTGGAAATCGGAAGTCATGAAAAGCTCATCTCAAATCCAGATAGTGCATACGCATCACTTGTTCACCTTCAGGAGGAAGCTTCTGTGCAATGCCACTCCTCTGTAAGTCCTTCCGTGGGATGGCCACTCAGGTACTTCTTCATTAACATTCTGAAACTCCACGTGATCATTTAGTAACTTATGGTTAATTGTTTGTCCCAAATGACAAACTTCGAAATTCTGCCCTCCAAAAGATTGCTTTTTCTTTAATTTTAAACTTGGACTTCCATTTCTAACAGACAGGATTCAGGAGGTTTGTCCTACACAAGGACAAGCTTTAGTGCGAGTTTTCGTTCTGAAAAAGATTTACATGGTCATGCTGGTGTTGATACAATGGAGCCTATCAGTCCAAAACCTGTTTCACTGAAAAGACTGTATTCCATGCTTGGCCCTGATTGGATTTATGGCGTTGTTGGAACCATTAGTGCCTTTGTTGCTGGAGCGCTGCTGCCACTATTTGCATTAGGAATGGCTCAATCTCTTGTAGCCTATTACATGGACTGGCACGCAACATGTCAAGAGATCAGAAAGATTTCAATCCTATTTTGCTGTGGTGCAGTAATTAGCATTTTCGCCTATGCCATTATGCATCTGTGTTTTGGAATCATGGGAGAGCGACTTGCTCTTCGTGTGAGAGAAACTATGTTTTCTGGTAAATATGCTTTTTTCTTTACTTTACTTCTATGTTACAAAGCATTTCCAATATATATTTCTGTTTTAGATGCATTTTCTTAACTTGTCCCTTTGGTGAATTCATAAGACAATTTCTAGGATTTAAAATGCTGTTGGTTTATATGTATAGTTCATTCTTTTGATAATCTACGTTTCTATGCTACCATCAAGGGTCTTGTAATTCATCCCAGATAAAGAGAACATGTAAAATATATATTGAAGGCTGGAGTTGTTTCCCTTTCTTTACAAAATGAAATTTCTAGCTTTTTAACTAAGCTTCTATGATCTGCTTGGTTACAGCCATTCTGAGGAACGAAATTGGATGGTTTGATGACTTGAACAATACCAGTCCAATGCTCACAGGACGTCTACAGAGTGATGCAATTTTGTTGCAAACAATAGTTGTGGATCGCACAACAATTCTCTTACACAATGTTGGTCTGGTTGTCACCTCATTTATCATTGCTTTCGTCTTAAACTGGAGGATCACACTTGTTGTCATAGCCACATATCCACTCCTGATCAGTGGTCACATCAGCGAGGTCTCCTTTCTTTCCCGTATTTAGTACAGAATTTTATTTTTTTTTGTCAACATCTAATGTTAATCCATTTTATGAATTCAGAAACTCTTTATGCAAGGCTTTGGTGGCAACTTGAGCAAAGCATATTTAAAGGCTAACATGCTGGCTGGAGAGGCTGTCAGCAACATCCGCACTGTTGCAGCATTTTCTGCTGAAAAGAAGATCCTTCATCTTTATGGCCATGAGCTTGTGGAACCTGCCAACCGCTCATTTCTTCGTGGTCAGATCGCAGGAATATTCTATGGTGTATGCCAATTCTTCATATTCTCATCTTATGCGCTTGCACTATGGTACATAGTTTTATCTTCATCCGATGTTTTACATTTTGGATCACATAATGAATAACTACTATATTCTTAGCATTGAAACGTAGCATAAGCAGCAACACAGAGGTCACCATGACTGACAATGCAAACCCAATGCTGCTCTCATTTGTCCAATTGGCTTTGAGCAATAGTTTGGGAGGAATTCATTCTATTCTTGTTTAAATTTCTGCAGGTATGGTTCTGTTTTGATGGGAAAGGAGATTTCTGGATTTAAATCTATCATGAAGTCATTTTTTGTTTTGATTACAACTGCAATAGCCATGGGAGAAACTCTGGCGATGGCTCCAGATATTCTGAAAGGGAACCAAATAGCAGCGTCTGTCTTCGAGCTGCTGGACCGCAAGACAAAGGTGACTGGGGATGCTGGAGAAGAGTTGAAAAATGTGGAAGGTACAATTGAGCTAAGAGGGGTCCAATTCAGCTATCCTTCTAGACCAGATACATTGATTTTCAAGGACTTCGATTTAAGAGTGTGTTCAGGCAAGAGTATGGCTTTAGTAGGCCAAAGTGGCTCCGGTAAAAGTTCTGTTCTTGCTCTGATTCTTCGTTTCTATGATCCAACGGCAGGAAAAGTGATGATTGATGGTGGGTTTCTCTGGGTTTTATTTCATCTATTGCATGAGACAGGCATCAATATTATAGCAGCGTTTTGGAAAAAAGGATTAAGCAAAGAAACCAGTTGTTAATTTGCCAGTAATGTTATGTTTTTCATCTTAAAGATGCCTTTCAATCCGAATTTCGCTTATACAAACTTATATCTTTTCAAAATCAGAAATGCAAAATAGATTCTTCATGTTCTTCTTCTGAAAATAAACAGTTTCTCCAATTTTCAGTAGAAAAGGGGACGAGTTGGAAAAAGAATTCCTAACCTCAGCAGTTTTCCATGCAGTCATCCTGTTCAGTAGCTTTAGACAATGTTCTAAAGGTTGAAGTTTGGTCTGATTAGAATCTCTTCAAATTTCCTGCAGGCATAGACATCAAGAAACTCAAGCTGAAATTCCTTCGGAAACACATTGGTCTTGTCCAACAAGAGCCACCTCTTTTTGCCACCTCAATCTATGAGAACATCTTATATGGAAAAGAAGGGGCCTTGGAAGGAGAAGTAATTGAAGCGGCTAAGCTTGCTAATGCTCATGGTTTCATCAGCGCCCTTCCCGAGGGCTACTCAACAAAGGTTGGTGAACGAGGGGTGCAACTATCTGGTGGCCAGAAGCAAAGAGTGGCCATTGCCCGAGCAGTTCTGAAAAACCCAGAAATCTTGCTATTAGACGAGGCAACCAGTGCTCTAGACGTGGAGTCAGAGCGTGTCGTGAAACAAGCTCTAGATAGATTGATGAAAAACCGAACAACAGTCATAGTAGCACACAGGTTGTCCACTATCAAGAATGCTGATGAAATATCAGTTATACAAGGTGGGAAAATAATACAGCAAGGCACCCATTCCAATCTTATAAACAACATGGAAGGAGCATATTTTAAGTTAGTTAGACTTCAGCAGAGAGAATAATTCCATCAACAGCAGGAATATAGACTGCCCTGCCTCTCATGCGGACGTGATATCTCCACCTTCTATATATACAGTCTCCTCTGTGTTGTCTATCTGAAAATAATAATATGTTGGGACCTGCTGTCCAATATTAGAAGTTGCATTCTCTCATTCACTTGTTCCCTAAATATTCAGCCAAATGTTTCCCTCCGTATTTTGGTTTTTCAAATTTTCACTTTAGTAATTGTTGTGTTACATCTCCTTGATTTTTCAAAACTTGAATTTGGTTTCTAAAAATAACAGTTTCATAAATTTTAATACCACTAAAAATTTAAATGATAGTTAACTTTAAACTTAGTAAAACTAGTTAAGATGTACATAAATTGGTTTGACTATCTACATTAATTTAAAAAATAATAATTTTAGTTCCAGCTCCTTTGAATTATTTTAGTCACCAACTTTTTTTTTAATTATAAATTTTTTTTTTGAAATGCCTCATTGGTGGCATTTATTGTGACAATTTTAATTTAAAATTTACCTTTAATGATAACCATTAGTAATAATTAATATAACCATTTTAATTAATTACTATAACCATTTTATGTTTTATTGGTATTAATTGGTTATCATTAATTTATCATGTTTAATTGTTTTAAATATGATTAGTAACAGATATTTTTGTAAGGTATATATATATATATATGGCAAGTGCAATTCATATATTTAGAAGAAAAAAAATTTCTATTTTAAACTATTCTCTCACATATATACTTCTTTTAAAACGTTCCTTTCTTAATTCTCTAAAGTTCCACTGCAATTACTTTTATTTGTTCTTTTAATCTAGTTAAGTGAGCATTAAGAGTGATTAAATGTTTGGAGAATTTTTGCCGCGTCTGAGAATTTCAGCGGAGAAACGCATAATATTTGAAGTGTCCTTAAACAAAGGGAACATTTTGTTTGTTTTTTTTTTTTTTTTTAAGAATGTTATGTAAAGAAATTTCACATCAGCAGGTAAATGGAATGAAAGTTTCATCGAAATCTAACTAAAAATTAGAAAGTAATAATTAATATATATTTATAAATTAGAAGAATACAAATATACACAGATATTCTAATTTAAGATATCAAATGAATTGATAAAATACAAGAAACTAATTATTTTTAACTTTACTCTGATTAAGAAAAAAACTACATTTTAAAAGCAAAAGAGGTTCCTATATCTAACATACCCACATTTTTTTTTTTTATTTACGTGGGATGTCCGGGCCAGCTTACGCGTACCACGACTAATCTCCACGGCCCACTGAACATCCTGTAAGCCTAGTGAGCAGGTAAGGTACCGTGAGGGTGACAGGCATGCATGGTGAGGTTCGAATCCAGGTTGCACTCACTTGCACATACCTATATTTTTGTGAGTGTACGTAGGAGTTTTTTTAAAAAAAAAATTTACCTAGATTTTAAAGAGAGTTATCTCTTTTATTTATTCGTTGATAGGACATCTTATTAATAATGACATTTATAAAAACTTAGTTATCTCTTTTCTCATTAGTACCAGCGTCACTAATTTAGATTTGTAATAATTATTATTTTTTTAAATATATATTAAAATAATCTAGAAATATATAAAAAAATAATTAAAAACAAAAAAAAATCAATTTTTTTTAAAATATTTTTCAAACAAAAAATATAAACGATGCCTTGACCTCACATGGGATGCCGCAATTCGAAATTCTTATGACGGAAAAACTGTAATTGATAGAAGCAGTGGCTCTGGTTATCATTTTTTCTTTTGTTTCCATTAATTCAGATGGCTTTTAACTTAGAAGCTTGGAGCACATGTAAAGACCTACCTGTTACTGTATACATTAATTCTTCTTCTTCTTCTTTTTTAAATTTTGCGTTAATAAAACATCTTGCTATATATATATATATATATATATATATGTTATTCTTGTAATCCTTTGTTTAAGTTGTCCTGCATATGGATTATCTAATTTTGTAGTAGTATGCAAACTGTATAAAGAGAGCAAGGCGTCGTCTTCATCATCTTATTGAATTTTCCTGCGGGCTCTGATTCTGTTTCAAAATAGTTTCTAAGCTTTATAGAATTTGCAATTAACTATGATATTTTAGGTTTACTCTACTTTAAAATAAGCATATTTAAAATTATAGTAAATCAGTTTTTTGGGTATATAGCTTCGCATAAGAATATGAGAGTTAAAATAAATTCTCTAATTAATGTATGATAACCTTATTGATGAGTTCTTTTAATTAATTCGTAACACAACACATATTCTTTATGGCTCCAATTATTGAATCTTCAATAACATTAATTCAGGTGATTTTTTTGCAAAGCCTCATAGCCTCCGTGATTAATGTTTTCGAGTTTGTTAATTAACTTTATTATCTCATGTTACTTTATCTTGAGTGAATTTGAAAATCCCTGTATTATTGTCGTCAAATTAACCACTAAATCCTTCAAAGGTATAATCTCAATTGTTATTAATGATACCAGAACCAAAAGTTTTGCTTGGTAAGGTTAGTTGACATCGAAAAATCTCCACCGGTTAATTCTTGAATTAGTCACTTGAGTGCGGAAAAAAGAAAAGTGCATATGACCCCTTGTATGTGAGTAAAAAAAATTAATTAATTAATTAAATCAAGCAAATAAAAAAAATAAAAAAAAATTGAACAATAAAAAAACTCGATTAAAACTAATAAATTTTAAAAAAATTAACTAATTCGGTTTTAATTTTATAAATATGAAATCGAAAAAATCTAACCAAATTCAAAATAAAAAAAAACTAAGTTAAATTGAAAAAAACTAAGCCAAATCAAATCAAATTAGAAAAATCCAACTTAATAAAAAAATCAAGCTAAATCAAAAAATTAAACTAAATTAGTTTGAATTATTTTTAAAAAAAAAAATTGAATTAAAACTATTTAATTTTAATTAATTTTAATTTTTAAAAAAATTTTCATTTAATTAATTTCTTAATAAAAACAAAACCAAACTAAAAATTATCACCGCTGCTTTTTATAATGGTGTTACATGTAGTTATAGCCTTAGAGCAGCAACTTCTCTCACCCCCGTGCATTCAGCATCGTTATGGGCTTGAGAATCGACTTAGTTACACATAACTAAAATATAACATATAGAGATGACAATAATAATAATAATAATACTTGAGATCCTTTTTAAGTATAGAAGCAATAGTTAAATATATTGAAAAATACCAGGTATAGGAGCTGATCGTTCTGAATTCTAAAAAGCCACCAGAGAAATCTTGAGACTTTGGTAAAGAAAACACAAATAAGGTGGGGGCGGGTGCTGACCGCGTACCATTTACAACCTTCAGAACGCTTCAAAAATCCCAATTTTCTTCAAAACTCCATCCCATCAATCTCGCATCATTCAAACCCACCATGGCTACATCATCATCAACAACAACAACAACAATCTCTCAGCTTTCTTGTTTCTCTTCACTCAACAGCAGACTACACCATCTACACCGTCGATCCATTCTATCTCTGCCAGAGTCTCCTCGCTACAAGGTACTAAAAAAACCCAATCTTTTCTTCTTTTTACTTTCTTCTGATACAACAATGCAAGAAACTAATACATTTTCATGATTACAGTCATGGGTTGTTATGAGTATTGAAGGACATAATAACGAAGCACAGACTTCAACTTCAAATATCAAAACAAGTAGTACGAATCATAACTATACAGCTCCTGAGGAATACGAGGGAATTAGTGATCAAGTAAAGGGAGTGTATGGGTCAGCGAGAATTCATGACTTTTGTTTTGGCATTCCTTTTGGTGAGTGTTCTTTACTTTTATTTCCATTTGGGTTTGAGAAGTTTGAATTTTGTGTTTGTTTTGTTTTTGGGAAGATAATGATGCAGGTTCTTGCAAATGTTTGCTTCTTCTTTTTTCCTTCTTTTTTTCAGGTGGGGTTGTTTTAAGTGGGGGGCTTCTTGGTTTTGTATTCTCTAGAAATGCTGTGACTTTAGGTACTGATGTGTTGTTTGGAGGTGCTTTGCTAGCACTCAGTACCTTTAGTTTAAAGATTTGGAGGCAAGGGAAATCAAGCCTTCCATTTGTGCTTGGACAAGCTGGTAATTGAATCATACTGTTTACGATATTGTCATGCTCTTTCTTTAAATTCCTGTTATGGGTTGTTTAGTTTCAGGTAGTTGTTCTGTTTCTTGAAGCAAAAATTTAGTGGGAGAAAATATATGTAGAAGCTGAAAGCTAGAAACTAGAAACCTGAAACGAAAGGTACTGAGTGCTAGCCAAAAGAATAAACTGAAGCCCAACATACGCATAGATGTTGGAGACTTTGGCCCTTGCTCGAGGGCGCATTGAAATGCATTTTTGGGAGATTGTGTTCACTTTATGAAGTGAGTATTGGTTTATAGCCACTCTGGGCTTGGTAGAGATTTTGAATTGATTTCCTTGCTTGATGAATAATTAGCAGGACTACTTATAATATGGATTTGTTTTATAGGCCATCCAATTGATGATCATCCAAAGTGGATTGGGAAGCTAAAAAGTTGTAGTTTTAGATGATCACGTGGATGAGGCAATGAATTATATGCCCAGCCATGGCAAGGAAGCAAGTTTGCATCACAATGAACAATACTTAAAGTTTTAGATAGGATTCTATTCTCCCCCATTACTATTATTCTCTGTTTCTCCCAGTCTTTTACTCTTATCCCGTGTTCAACGTTTAGTGAAGAAATAAAGGCAAATGCTGATGATCTGAATCATGCAGTTTGTAGATCATTAGCACTTTGGGAAGGTCAATGAGTGAGTCCTGCAAACATGTGTGAAATAGAATAGGGAATTATTTTTGAATTTGTGAAACCACAGTTGTCATAACCACCTCAAGTGAAAAATGTATCATGCCTTATTGGATCTTACAGAAGATAAATAATCTTTCCTTGTGGGTTTTATCTTATTTTGTCACTTTCTGTCCTTGCAGTACTCACAGCAGCCCTTTGCTGGAACAACTTTCGAGCTTACTCTTTGGTTGGTAACCACATCAGTATTAAAATTGTTCTCATTGACTAGCTGTTTTTTTTTCCTTTTCTAATATCGTTATTTTGTGGGCTGCAGACAAAGAAGGTAATTCCAACAGGATTTTTTGCTGTCATCAGGTACTTAATAATTGGTTACCGAAATTTTTTATTTATCCAATTATTTGGTCTCCTTTTTGGCACCTAAACTTCTTTATTCATTACAGTGCTGCAATGCTGTGCTTCTATTCATATGTAATGATATCTGGAGGAAACCCACCACCAAAGAAGTTGCAGGAATCTGCTGGTGTCAATTCATAACAAGAAATTGAAAAGGCCAGGTAAAGGTGAGGGATGGCTTTAGATATAAGGGCGCTTTTTTTATTTAATGCAAACTACAAGTTGAGCTGGTACACATTACTTGTGTGAGGCGGTGTGGCTTAGGTTACAGTTCTGCTAGTAACAAATTCTTTGTAGCACTGATGTTTCATTTGACAGAATAAGTGGTCTATTGTGTCACTTTTGTTTTGGGCATAGTAAGTCAGTATATGAACTATGGAATGAGAATCCAAAAAATGATGTTGTAAAAGGATGAAATTTCTAACCTTTCTATGCATTTCCATATTTGAGATGCTCAAATTCTGGAGCATCTGAATCTGCCTATTGTCTTTTTCTCTCTGAATTTCTTGATCAAATTAACCATTCAGATGAGGATGTAATATGAACGCAAAGAATTATCACTGCAGTGCTTTTGTTGTTGCAGGTGTCCTTCTCAAATGATTTTTTACAATTCATGTCTATGCATCTGAGTCTAGTTATTCTCCATTTTCTTTTAATTTTCTCCCTTTGATTCATTCTTTTGTGCCTGATTGGAAGTGAAATTGAATATGAATGCATGGACTATATTCAGTTCTCTATAGGAGAGCTAAGGATTTCAGAATTGATCATAATGGAAGGAGTTAACTGGTCATGTAACAAGCGTGCAATTGCATTACTTAGAGGAGAGTTTTGGAAAGCTAGATTATTGGAAGCCATTGAAAAGGTAGGCCCTTGTATTATGCCCCATTTCATATTCCATGAACATGTGGTTGAGAGATATTGACGCTTCTATCAGCTGCTGAATGGAATATTTCTATACGAGTCTACTTCCCATTTTTCCAAGTTGGTTGTCTGCCCGTTGCTATGCTCATAAACCTGTGTTAAGTTAATGGGATGAGAGGGCCATGGTTATTGTGAAAGACATCGTCGATCACACTTCTGGACAAAATTAAGCATGGTAGGTAGTGACATGTATGTCTTTGGCAGCGTGGACGATGGGACTTGTTTTTCTGTTGCCAACCAATTCAAACCTGAGGGTAACTGAAGAAGAAACTTCAGAGTTCATCTATGCATGTATTTGGAGTGTTTACAAAGGTTGCAGGGTCCCAAGCTCCAGAAATATGCAGGTTGCTTGTAAGTTTTTGAAGAACACTGCAATTGGGTAGGCCATCAATGGATTAGAAGGTCGACCGAGGCGTATTCTGTTTGCTTTCAGTCTTCCTCGTCCCAGTAGAATCTTGCTGAATTATAATACCATCTCTGTTTTGCGGCAAACGCATGATAAGTTTTTAGTCTTGAGTTTAAATTTCCATAAGCAAAAGAGGTAGGGTTCCTTCTAATGGGGAACCACATGATTTGCGAAAATGCAGATAGATGATAGAGCTGCTAGTGACTGCTCAATTAAATATTTTTTCTTTGGAGACAGTAGCTGAAGGTACCTTCAATCTTCGCTTAGCTTACTTGGAATCCTGTGGGCTTCGATTCAAGCCTCTCCATTCATCATCCCACTACATTAATGCTTCAATGCGTTCAGTTCACGGCTAACAGGCTTAAGGCCTGCTTAAGTCTGCCTTCTATTCATCGCATCACCTTCAAAAGTGATCGAGTTTTAGGTTGGGCCTTAAAATATCAGACAATCATTTATTAATATGTGGTTTAGGCCTGTTCTCCTACTTAGGCTCTGAAGACGATGTCAATAAAACTAAATTTATGACTCTTTTTTTAAAAATAAAAATAAATTGTTACTTAATATTCTATTGTATAAGGATCGCTTTCCTCACTTTTCGATGTTTGAAAACTTTTAAAAAAGTTGGTTAAGATGAAAAGCATTTTCAATAAAAAAAAAAGTCTTAAAAAAACATATTTTTCTTTTATTTTTAATGAAAAACACTTTTAAAACTTAAAAAAATAAAATATCATGTTATTTATTAATTATATCAAATTTAATATTTAATTTTTTATTGTTATATATTTTATTTAAAAACATGTTTTCAATCTCTTTTTTTTAAATTGTCATTTAAAATTTGATTTTTAGATTAATTTTGGTTCTTATTCTTTTTTATGTTATTTGTTTTTCTTTTATTTTTTAATTAAATTTATTTCTATGTTAGATTTAGTCCCTATTATTTTTACTAATATTTTTTATTTAAAATAATTTATGAAATTGAATTATTTTTTTCAATTTCATTATCCTTTAACTTTTTTATATATCAGATTTTCTATTCTTTTAATAAACTTGAAAAAAAATATTAATGAGTTATTTTTTAATTTATTTTTCATGATATATCTAAATACTAGAAACTTTTTTTCAGCTTATTTTCATAATAATGATAAACATAAAAAAATAATCTACTTTTTATGAATCTACTTTTTAAAAGAAAACAACTTTTTGACAAATAAATAAGGCCTAAAGTGAAGATATATATATAGCACATGTTAAAAATATCTCCTTTTTATAAGATTATCCAATAATTGAGTTCACATGATTTATTATTGGTAATTTGTGAGAGTGTTTTATAAACCACCACACCTTTAATGTGGGTGAGATATTCTATTTATAGTTACAGAATTATATGTATAGTTTATTGTAATCTTTACAAGAATTGAAATTATCTCATAGAATATATTAGTTAGCTATAATCAAACGTCAATGCTTTTAACAATGGTAAGGCTACATAATCATAAAGATAATATCCAATTGAATCAATTAGCTTTAATAGAATATACAATTATACCTTTGCCAAATTCCTTAATGTCAACACCTCCTTGTAAGCTAAGCGTGAGATTTGATTGCACGTGAAGCTTGGTACTTAAAAAATTCAAAGAAAGAGCGAGGCAGACTCTTAGTGAAGATATCAACTACTTGAAGATAAAGAAGCATATAACAAGCGTGAAATTTTTTGTGAGTGTAAGTTCACGTAAAAAATAAAAGCCTAATTCAATAAGCTTGACGCATCTATGAGTAACTGAATTAAAGCTCAAGAAGAGGTCGCTTTTATTATCATATAAAAGGAAAGATGGGTTAGAGATAGAAACTCAAAGATCTTACAACAAATGAGTAAGCCAAAGGAGTTTAGCAACAATATGTATGAGTGCATGATATTCATAATAACAACTAGAATGAGAGAAACTTGGTTGCTTTTTAGCATTCCATGAAACCAAATGATCACTAAGAAAAATAAAATACCTCGAAGTTGAATGACGAGTATTAGGACAACCAAGCTAATCAGCATAAGAGTAGGCAATGAAAGTTGTAGATACATAGAACGTCGAAAACTAATGCTAAAATGAAGAGTCCTTTTAATATAACAAAGAATGTGCTTGAAAACTTGAAAATAGTTAGTAGTGAAAGCATATAGAAATTGGCTGATGGAGTTAAAAACATAAGAGATATTTGATAATGTGATATTGAGATATTAAAGAGCACTAATGTGAGATTTATATAAGGTGAGATAAAAAATTAAAGGACCATTAGTATAGAGATACCAAGAGACAACTATAAGTGTAGCAATGGATTTTCTATCAAGCATCTAAGCTCGACTTAAGATATCGCACTTATATTTAAGCTGGTTAAGAAAAGGTCGATCAATAATAGGTGTGGCCTCAAGTCTAAGAAAGTAGTTGAGAGAGCCCAAGTCTTTATTAGCAAACTCAAAATAAAGTTTATGATGAAACTATCAAAAAGAGACAAGTTGTTGTTAGTAATAAAAATATTATTAACATAAAGAAATAGATAAATAGTGGCAAATTACTAATGAAAAACAAATAAATATGTGTTAACTGATATGACCAAAAGATCGATGTCTTCTCCTAAGTGCAAGAGTATCAAAGTAATAAATAACCCGATAAAATCAGGGTTGAACCACAGAGTGATTAATTGTATAAATTATAAGTAACAATAACAACAACAACAACAACAACAACAATAATAATAAAAAAGTTGATGAGAACATTGAGATGGAAGATCAATGTGAGAATCAAATAATGATACAAATAAATGTCAAAGTTAGGGGATTCACTAACGGTATTTTAAATAAGTATAGTATAAATTTTTTTTGTTACTAAATTGAAAAAGATCAATGTGAGAATCAAATAATGATACAAATAAATGTCAAAGTTAGGGGATTCACTAACGGTATTTTAAATAAGTATAGTATAAATTTTTTTTGTTACTAAATTGAAAACCATATACAAAGAAGGTTCCAATCGAATTATAAGTTGTTAACATGATTACATTAGTCATCTTATTCAAATAATGCTAATACTTGTAAATATTGTCAGGTATTCATGATTATAATTTATGTTAACAAGAAATCAAGTTTCTTTCATAGCACAAATGCTGGTTATAACATACGGTTAGCTATAAAAATACCAAGTATTTGTTGTATCAAGTGTTATACAACACAAATCTAGACTAACCATTTAATAAGCAAAGTATTAAAAGTGAACAAGATAAAAAATACAAAACATATTAGTATCAAACATTAAAGTCCATATTGAGTTTACACTATATTTATTCTTACACCATTAATGTAACATTTTTACCTTAACATAATAAACTTAACTAAATATAGTAAAAAAGAGAAACATAAATAAACAAGATAAGAACATAAATAAAATAAAAGTTAATTAACTAAAAAAAAAGAAATGAGAAGCATAAATAAAAAATTAATATAAGTAAAACTTAAGCATTACAATAAAGAGAGAGCAAGAGCATAATTTTGATATGAAAACTAAAATGTCTAAATGCATGGTAAATGCCTCCTTTTATAGGTTAAAATTGAAAACTATTGATTTGATGACTAATTGTTAAGTAGGTGGTCATATCTTGACTTGGTGACAATCCTTATCTTCTTGTCTATCAAAAAATCATTGCTAATATCAAAATTTGAACAAACTTGAATCATGAAAGTTTTAGAAAATTATCTCAACTTTCCAGAAAAACAAATTGAGGTCATTTGGACTTCTGAACTTAAGATATGGACTGAACATTAAACAGTGTCTGGGCTACAGGATAGATTTGGACTTCCAAACAGAAGAACTGGGTCTTGCCTTCCCATGAAAGTTTTAGGCCTATTTCTTAGCTTTTCATCCATATAAAACATATCTAAATCCAAATTCTACAGCTCCACTTATAATCCAATTACCGAACAGTGTTCCAGTTTGAACTAAATCAACATCTCTTTTCTAAGCTTCACCCTCTCTTTGTTCTTTCAATTTCAGTACTTCAACTCATTAATCAATTATTTTATTTATGTGATAGGCCTGCATTTAGGATGAATATTTACCATAAATTAAAGGTATCTTATGGTATCAGACTTGTTATTATAAAACATGTTTTAGTTAAAGAGTTATTGATACTTCAAATGCAAAATGATAATATAAAACATGTTTTAGTTAAGAAGTTATTAATACTTCAAATGCAAAATGATGATATAAAATCTTGATAAAAATACACTTTTAAGTACTAATCATTAACAAGACTGCAAGTGAACCCAATTCGAATAATAAAGGAGTTAAACCAGTGAAATCATGCACGAGGTACTTGCTTGAAACCATAAAGGGCTTTCTTGAAATGACAGGTATGATCATAGAAAAGAGGATTGACATAGCTAGAAGGCTACTTCATATAAACATTTTCATTGGGAGTGCTATTGAGGAAGACATTTTTTTACATCAAGTTGATAAATTAGCCATTAGTAGGTGACAACAAGAAAAATAGCGATATAAATAGTAGTAACCTTAATAACAAGACTGAAGGTATTAGTGCAGTCAAGATCAAATACTTGTGCATAACCCTTTATGATAAAACAAGCCTTGAGTTTGTTAATGGAGCCATTAGATTGATGTTTGGTTCAAAACACCCATTTAGAGCCCATAATATTGGTGTTAGCAAAACGAGATACCAAGACCCAGGTTTGATTATTTTGCAGAGCTCTTATTCCTTCATCCATGACAGTAAGCCATACAAGATTTTTAGTAGCAAATTTGAATCCTCTGGGTTCAGTGAAGGTTAATAGAGTTGTAATAAGATTGAAATAGTATAAGATAATAAGATTTGTAAGATGTCGAATCTTAAAAATACCAGCTTTAGTACATGTAACCATTGGATGAGAACAAAGTATATTTAAACTAGAAGGTAATGACTATACTGAAGAGTTTGTTGCTACTATACAAAGATGTAAATTAAATGTCAAAGTGGATGAGAAGGAATCTATAAGGGGGTCAGTGACCTATAAAGACTCATTAGATAGATTAGTACAAATAGCATATAGATTGGTGAAGAATGATTAATTTTGGAACTTAGGTTTTCACAGGGTAAAAATGGAAGTGCAGTTGAAGAAACACTCAGATCTAGAAAACTAAAATATTTTAGAAGAGGGGCTCAGCTTGAGAGTAGAGTACAACGATGAAAAATGTAGTTTATCAAATTGTGCATGACAAGTAATATAGATTCTGGATGTAAGAGGATCTAAGCAATAAAAGCCTTTATGAAATTGACTATAACCTAGAAAAATAATAGAACGCTATGAGGTGAAAATTTATGAGCCATATAATCATGTAAACAAGGATATACCTGATAACCAAAAGGATGAAAATTAGCTTAATTAAGAGATTTACCAAATAAAATTTTAAAAGGTGACTTATCGTCAAAGAAATTAGTAGGTAAACGATTGATGATATAAGCCACAATGTTAAAAGCATCATCCTATAATCAAAAAGTGAAATGATAGTGAAAAATAAAGTCAAATCAAGTTTCAGCTAGATGATGATGTTATGTATAACATGACCATTTTGTGCAAATGTATAAGAATAAGAAAATTGATGATGAATGCTAAATGAGCAAAGATGAGATGTAAAGTGGAAGCTGATGAATTCCCCACAACCATTAACTTGAAAAACTTTAAGACAGGTAGTGAATTATGTTTCAATAAAATTTTGAAATTTTAGAAAAACTTGAAAGAAGTCCTTGTTAAAGACCTTTAAAAGAGATGAAGGTTATCTCAGACCTCTAAGGATGGTATCCCTGGCAATATATGCACTGTGGATATGGAATTCATGACTTACCAATAATTTGGTGAGTATGTTGCTTATATGCCTCTTCCTGATAAGTGTATTGACAAACTAACCTATAAAAACTTTTAGAGTCGTTTTGATCACCGCTCCCCTTTACATGTACATGATGGAGTATTTTTTTTCCTTCTCCAAGGATTTATAAGGGATATATTTAGGTATTAATAGTTGAGCCTAGGCCAGCTACATCCTAATAGATAAACACTTGTTTTTGCTTTTGAAAAGTTTTATAAAATGGTTGGGCTTGAGCCCCTTGCAAATTTCTTTAGGAGCTGCTACCAACTGGTTTCTAGTCAGCAATGATATACATTGGTTCTTTATCTTTGCTAATAGGAGCAGTGGTGTTATAAAAAACAAGTTAACTAAAAAACCTAACTCTGCTAAAAAGTGGAGATATAGCTGGCTAATCATAAGATGTATTGGGGCAGTCAATCACCAGGAAGGGATACGGTAAATTTGGGGTTGTTGCCCTCATTAGAAGACTTCTCCCTTTGAGGAAAATAACAAGTGTTGTCTAAGTTCAGAAAATTATGTTGTGCTGAATTCTACCAAAACAACCATGAAGTTAATAAAATAGCTCAGGGTTATTACTAGACCATTTTGAAAAGTATAAAGTCATTTACATGCTATTTTTTATGGCCTTTTTCAGAATCTAACATTTCTTTATCTTTATAGGGTTGATAATTGGAAGAGGAAGAGAGGCACCATAAAAGCCTCTTATCAGGAGTCTGCCCGTCGAGTCATCATCATCTTTGGTTATTGGTGAAAATAAAAATGAATAAATGAGGGAAGACTTCTCTCTTCTCATTGAGGAATCCTTTGCCCTTGAGGATCCTGTTTCCATCGAGACATCATCAAGGGTTAGAGCCCTTGCAGAAGTTGGGGACCATGATCTTCTCTTAACCAAGGAAGCAAAAAGGCATAACCCCCTCTATAGTGATTGTAAGTGTCGCCACCTACTTCAAGAGGAGAAGAGTTTTTGTGCCAATAGCCATCCATCCTCAAGCCCCACCATCATCGCAATGCAGCCACTGGTTTGCAATAACTCTTAAAGTTACATATTTTGAACCAACATCTCGTTGATACCTGTTAAAAATCTTCCAAAACTTTAAGGTTTCAAGTTCGATGGTAATTAGGAATGATAATGACCTAGCTCCTAAAGGAGCAATTTATGACTTTTTTTATTATTTTCTCATAAATAGAGCCAATGATAGGTCATGGTTTATCTTGTAAGCTTGAAGGTCAAGCTTGGGCTTGGGATAAAGTCATTAATCTTCTGGTTATGGCAATCTGGCCACCCTTACATGGTAAAAACATAGATAGATCATCATTGTAACTTGCAAAAGGTCTCTTTTTGTCTATTTGGGAACTTTTAGATGATTAAATTAGAATTTGTTTAGAAAAATCAATTATCCTTTTAAGTAAGGGTTTTTCTATTAATATAGAATTGTCATTATTAAAGTAGAGAGAAAAAAAAAAATTAAACTTGGCATGATCATTTATGTTTCCTCCTTTTCCTATGGTGTTTCTCTTATCTTATTAGGATAAAATATTTTTAATCTATAATCCTTTCAGGATAAAATATACATGAACTATCAGGATAAAATATTTATAATCCATAATTCTATCAGGATAAAATGTATCTAATTCATCAGAGAACATTTAGGTTTGGTGTTTGGTTAAACCTAGAGATGACACATTTGATAACTCATCAATTCTGTAGATGTCTGGGCTCAATGCTTGGCTTAATACTTGGCTTAATACAGGGATAATAAGTTTGGTAACCCACCAAAACACATGCATTTAAACTTAATGTTTAATTGAATTTAAAAATTATGAATCTGATAAATTACAAGAATTTTAAGATTTAGGCTAAATGCTTGACAAAGAATAAAGATGGTGAGTAATAATTTTTTCATGGTCAACTCTTTAAAAAACAATTTCAAATAAATAAACAAAAAGCAATAAATACTAATCCATCACCTCCTTTTCTTTTCTGAAACGGTGTGTCTCCATACTGGAAATGCAACACCTTTCTGATTTATATTTTTGAAAAATCTACCAACGTTCTGAACTTTTATTCGCATGTCGCCTATCACTGGATATTGATTTTCTTATTTCAGTTCCAACAAAGCTTCAATAATACAGTGAGTTATCCTTCTATTTATAAATACTATAAGCCATTCTTCCTAGAGATTAAATCTAAGATCTTTCTTAATTATTGGTTTATTGCTTTGAAACTTTGAATTGGTTAGTTATTAGCAATAATTGGTCCTAACCAGCTCTGTAACCGAGGATTGTGACTATGAAATAGTTGGCCTCTAAGTTAGAATAATCTTAGTCGTCCATATATAATGTTTTGTGAAACAAAACGAGGAGGTCAGAGTATGATATTGCGGAAGAGTTTCCTCGTTCGACCCCGACAGGAATATGGAAAACTGAACTTGCTACCATAACTAAAGGCAACAATACCAATGTCAAATCGCTTAAGATTTTTCTTATCGAAGGAAATTCGTTCCGTAGCTACAAAACAAAGCCAGTGAATTACGACTTGTCCCGAAGAGCTCTTCTTCTGATTGAAATTTTATACTATCAATATCTGGTCCACAGCAATCACTGCTGACCTCGATGGATTTTGGCTTGCATAATGCTATCACTTCTCTCGTTGTTTTCTTATATTTTATGCCTGTTGAATTTCAATTCATTCAAACTTGATGGTAAAAGTGGGAAACGAAGCAAGATGGTATTCAAAAAAGTTAAAGTTGTTGTTTTTTTCGGTATATGGGTGATCAACCATGCAATGAACACATTGCTAGAGCTGAATATTTAATAGTTGCAATTGAATTTTTTTAATTAAGAGAACTAATTAATAATTAGCTTTATAAGGATTGTCTTACATATATTTAATTAAGATGTAATTTTTAAAGCTTGAAAAACTCTAGCTCTATATCCTCCATCAAAGATGATAACATAATTAATAAGAAATTATTAATTAAAGGTGCAAGATTGTGATTATATGATGAGAGCTTGAGGATACAGTAGACTTTTTGTTAGAGGTCGTGGGAATGCAGCCAAAAACTTCTTGCGCAATAATGTTGCATCATATAACATTCTTATATTCGAGTTCAAATGAAAAGCCATTCTATCATCCATTGAAGGAGCATGTATGCCTGGAAAAGTTAGCAGCAAATACATGATGTAATAAAGGTAAAAAAAAAAAACATCTTTGTTAATTTAAAATGCATTACTTATGTTACACGAGTGTTTGGTTATGTGGTAATATTTATTTTTTAAAGTGTTATTTTGTTTGAAAATATATTAAAATAATATTTTATTTATTTATTTTAAAAAATTATTTTGATATTAGCATATCAAAACATTTAAAAATATATAAAAATTATTTGTAAATAATTTTATTTTTTTTACGAAACTCCGTCTAAAACATAGTTATAAACAGCCTTCGAATTCCGTGATTACTTAAAGTTTATTATTAATTCTGGATCACCTAACTTCTTTTTTGGAATCATGTAATTATAATTATGCTAGTTTCCGTTTATCTTCTGTTCAAGAAATATCAGCAAATTGACGAAATCGTCATCGTTTCGAGATGTGCCCTGAATTAATTGTCGGTTCGACTGCCTTCAAAACCTTGGCAGACAATTAAGCTGTTCAGGAGTAGCGGAGGACTTGGGGGAAATTTAAGTAAAAGAAAAGTTATATATGAATATATAATATATATTAGTGGCCTTAAAACACCAACCTAACTCTCCTCCACACCACATAAATAATTTCGTCGTCTCACTTTTACCACCAAATAAGTCTTTAGTGGTGAATTTATTAAACACTGCGTGTTTTACCAGTTACCACCTTCCAAGCTGTGTTTACCTTCATATGCAATACCTAATCCTCGTCAATTAAAGTGTAATCGTAAACGAGTTGTTGCTTTTCCTTCTTAGTTTTTTTTAATTTTTTTCTTTTCTGTTTCTCTTTTGCTGAATCATGCGCAGATTGATACGTGATTTCCTCATCATTGCCTTATTTTTTAAAAAATAAATTACGCAAATTAGGTGGCTTATATACCTTAACTAGTCTCTTTTAAATATTTTAAATTTAATTCACAATAATAGAGGTGTGATAGAGGTTTCCAAGCTTTGCTTACGATGATATAGTGAACGTCGATCTCTTCAAATATATATGGTTGTGAAAGATACAATATTCTTACTAAATATGAAATCAACGCATTGTACATCTATTTTAGAAAAGCAAATTAGAGAGTGAAGAATTAATATTAGCTAATTAAGGAGTGTCCCCTTTTTTGCCCCGCTGAGTTTAATAGGCAGATTTACCGTGAGTATTTTTATGATCTCTAGCCTTACAGTGGGACTAGGTAAGTCTTCGATGAATATGTTTTTTCTAAGACAATAATTTAATTTATTAATATTAAATAAATACAAAATAAACTATTATAAATATTGAAACTTGTTACAAGAACATCACATGACAAAATCTTTTATAACATTAATGAATTATGATATTTCAGGTAATATTTAGTAATCTTACCGAATATGATAGATAGAGAGAGCACTTTAACTTTTCAAACCAAAAAATTATTTTAAAAAAACTTCTCTTTCAAACCATGTATACAGACAGATCTCTTGCTACCATGTATCAATTTAGAATTGATCGTACTATAAATTATTGTTGATGACAAGCTTATAAGTTTTCAAATAATAAAATAACATATTTAACATGTTTATTTAAATGGTGAAGCTTCTCATATTGGAGATACAAAGCTACGTATAAAAGCACAATAATACTTATACATTAGATTTAAAAAGATTAACCTCTGAACATAGAAATAAAATGAAACAAATCTCACTTAGAAAACAGAAAATAAAAGGATTCACGCTGGCTTCTAAGGTTTTGTTGATACAAGAAACGATAGCTGGGGGTAAAATAAATAATTTGGTACTAGCCATGGATCTTGGGGAATAAAGCTTAATTGTCACGTTCCTAAAAGAAAATGAATATCTTCTTTTGAGTTATTTTAAAGTTATTAGAGATTTATGTTATTATTAATTTTAGAATTTATAAAATTAATTAAAATATATAAAAACTAATCTGAATACTCATATTAATAAATAAATAAAAAAGCAAAAACAAAAATCATAAGACTTTGAATTGATCTTTTACATTAATTTTACAAAGACAACATTTCTAACATACAAATGGAAACACAAACATGGGATAATGATTTGACTCTAAAACTTCAAGTCAACCATGCACTAGCACTCCAGCTTCATTTCAAACTAATTTGAGGATTTTTGGTCTTCCAGTACTGTAACGTCATGGTTTTTTTTTTTTTTCCTTAAGAAAATCATGATAATATTTAAATTCCGATTTTTTCTTTTTCTTTTTGGTAAGAGTCCTTACATTATTATTGATTAGGTTAGTTATTTACTCCTGTTACAAGCCATTGACTGTACAGACAATAGGATTACCAACCTAACCACCAAAGTTAAGGAGGTTCTCCACCTAATTAATCCATGTATGCCCGATAGCTATCTTTCGTAGCATTCCAACATCTATAATAGAAAAACGTTAATTAATTAATACTTAAACAAAAATAATAATAGTCGGCCCATAAAGTTTCTCTGCAATTTATATGGTAAAAATTCCAAAAATTGTAACTTAAATCAGGCGATGCATCTATATATTTTTATAATTCTCTTTAATTCAAGAAATATAATTACGAAACCGATATAAATTATTGATGAAAATATATGTGTGTGTGTGTTCAAATTTGTTGAAAACGTCCTCCTCATGAGCAGCATTTTAGCAAAACTTTCAACCACGTTCTCAGATTTATGATACTCCCTTTAGCCTTCAAGCGAACCATGTGAGATAATCTCTGGAAGAAGAACGTTCATGGCAATCTATAAGACTCAGGCTGAGGTGTGTCTCGATTGGATGGTCACTCACAAATCAAGAGTCAATCTAATTATTTTAAGTTTTTTTAATAAAACAATGTTATTTTAATTTGGTTCAAAATAAAACTTGGCGATTCAGCAAATCAAAGGTTGCTCAACTGACTAAGCAGGATTTTATAACTACACTCTATATAGTCAACAGGGTATATATATATATATAATTATGATAAATTTTACAGGTTATTATATTGATGAACTGAATAGATGTGATCAATGAATTACGTAATAAAAATTCATTAATGTAATTAAATTAGTCATCAAACACAGTAATCCCCGTCCTCCTTGTTCACACATCAAAGGTTTCTTTTGCATATGGGACGTATCTGTCGACTGTCGCTGTTCAAAATGAAAAAGATTGTTAACTGGTAGTTATTTAATCTCAATAATTTAAATTATACCGCTAATAACGATGATGATAGCTGATATCTATCATTATACATATTCTGGTATTTGATCGAATTTGCCATATACTAAGTTATACAGGATGTTTCTTGCAAGTTTGTTTTCCCCTTTCTTTCTCCCCTGTTAGTCTTACTCGAGTGGTTATCTAAACTGAATTCTGAGCTAGTGTTATTTTTTCTTCTCCAATGGAAACTTTACTTATGGTCCTCGTCTAGGGAAACCAAGTTTGATAAGTAAACTGGACATATGTTTGAAGATGTAAAGAACGTAGGGCGTCTCTCATTATTGTTTTTATTTTTAAGTGTGACCTTTCTAATTATGTTTTCAATTATTTTCATCGAGCAGACATTTTTCTTCTTTACTTGCTTGTCATCGGGGACAATGATGCAATAGAGATTGACAAATTGTCAGAGCATATGTCACTGTCTCCTCATCGTTATTGTCAAAGTATCTGTGATCAGTGTAAATAAATATTTAGGAGATCTTGAGCTTCCTATTAAAAGAAGTTCGTCTTCCATAATTCTCCAAACTGTTAAGAAAAGGAGGTGAGATATGTTGAGCTTCTAAACAAGTCAAAACCAACTAACGCGCTAAGATTTCCGCAAGTTTATTATTAATCATATCAAGTTTTGGACACTAATTTTAAATAATGATTTCATGGTCCGAACCTCGCCTTCATGTGCAAGAATCTTCATTCCTCCATTTTTATGATCACCATCTTGATTTTCAAATCCTGTTTCAATTAACTGTTATTCTAAACTCTGGAGTTTAAAACAATTTTAGATTAATATGTTCAAGTTTGTACGGCCTAATATACTCCAAACTCCGCCAATTAATAATAAAAATGAGATCATATATAAATGGTAAATATGTTTTTTTGTATTAGTCTCATAAATCTGGTTAAGGCTCATTTTCTTCAGTGCCTCTATTCTAAATTAATTTTGTTTAAATTTATAATAAATATTTTTATTGTTATATTAATTTATTTTATTTTAATTATTTTCTACTTGTATTTTCTGTTTAATAGACAGGGTTATCAATGGACTTAGTCTAAATTAAAGGTTTGTAATTTTTTATGGCCAGCACGCAAGCTAAAAAAAAAATAAAAAAAAAGCAATTTCAGATATATTACCTTCCAAACAATATATACGCTCCCCTAAAGAGAAAGTGGATACCGGGATGAATCAAGTAACATAGCGGAATCATGATTACAACCACTGGAATCAACCACACGCGCCACCAAAAGGTGGCGAGGTGGCTGATACATGCAGGGCACATATCAACAATTTTTTTGTTTTTTTTTTAACAAAACCAAAAATACTTTTATAATTAAACAATAATAATAAACAAACCATGATGAAATTAAAACTACACTCCTGTAGTCAAAGTTAAAATTTTAAATGATAAGAATAATGTAGTGATTATATTGTTTTATCAAATATAAAATTATAAAAGCATTCTTGTGTAAAAGACATTGGATTATTTTATACAAGGATTATATTATTAATTTTAATATGTATTAAGAAATATAATCATTAAAATAACCTTGTACTATCCTTAAATTTTAGATATTATAACATGATGAAAAAATTATCTTAAAACGAAGGTAAAAGATAAAATGATCCATGGATAAAATAGTAATTATATTGTTGTAATGAATAGTGATACATGTTTTGGGCACGGGAATAGTTGTTTTATAATTATTAAATGATGCTATTACTATTTATAAACTACCAAAAAATTAAAACCCAGCTTTTCATGCAAGCATGGAAGAAATATACAGTACTTTGAACCTCTTGGTTTCTTTCAACGTGATTGAACTAATCCTTGATGCTGTTTCTCATTGTGCTCTATGCTGACTAAAACATACCTAATAACGTCGGCTGAGTATTCCAAGCAACGTAGGTGAGGTTACTTTGGTAGAAATTGGATTGGCAAAGAAGCTTAATAAAAGCCGGGAGAATTCTGATGGTGCGTTATTAATATTATTTATTATATTATACTATACCTTAAATCGTGAGGGTTCTTTTCTTTGGGTTTTTCTAATTTACTGTAAAGGCAGCTACCGTTCATGAACATATAAACACAATGGCAATGTGTTGCGCCGTGTATTTGTTAAAAATTCGTTTTACTTCTTAAAATATGTTTTTTGGATGATTTAATTTTAATTAGAGGTCAATTAATTATAATTTTTTAGAAAAAAATTATTTTAAAAAAAAATTAAAATGAAAAAGACACAAAACATGGATAGCATGTCATAAATTTCAGCAAGAAATATTCTTTGGTTCCAAACTTTATAAATAACACAAATTACACAATTTTGATACCTTAATATTTTTTAAATTTGATTTTGGTATAAAAATTTATTTTTATTATTTTTTAATTCCTAGATAAAAAGAGATCGATAAATTCAAGAAAAAATGTTATTGACACTAATTTAAGCATAAAAAGAGATCGATAAATTCGAGAAAAAATGTTATTGACACTAATTTAAGCTACCAAAACAATTTATATATGTGTTAAATGATTCTATTTGATAAGAAAATTTCATATTAGTCATTTTTTTTCTTGAAAGTCCTTGAAAAAACAAATCTAAGCCTAGTTTATTTTTTTATTTCAAGTTGATTCAGCTTTTTGGATGGCTTTTTGATTTTTGTTAAGGTCATGTATAGGTTTATCATTATTTCTAAAGTATTTTTTAATTATTTTTAATTAAAAATAAATTGAAAATAGAGTTTTAAATTAAAAAAGTTAAAATTTAATTTTTTAATCACCACAATATTCATAATCTAGATAACATTAGATAACATATTATCTGATTAAAAAAATAATTTGATGTTAGAGACATATATAGTGAAAAAAAAAAAAGGTCCCATGGTCATGGCTTGCTCTTAAAAAATGAGCCAAGTGAGTTTGCCTAACTTGCTAGGGTCAATAGCTTGAATTTTTTTTATTGTTTTATTAAATTAATTAATGTGTTTATATTTTATTATTATTTAATTAAATAAAAAAATATTTTAATAAATAAATATAACAAACATAACTAAATAAATATTTTTCATTGTAAAATTAAATATTTATATTTATATTTATCTTTTAATCTTTATTTTTAATTACTATTTATATTTTATTCTTTCATTTATTAATTAAATGTATGTACAATTTTTTTATTTATTTTTACTTGCAATTTTTTTAACTATGCAAACGTGTTGAAAAGGCATGTGCATACAAATTTTTTGTTGGATATTTATTTCTAATTATTATTATTATTATTATTATTATTATTATTATTATTGTTATTGTTATTGTTATGATGTAGTGGTACTCTAAACTTCTTAAATAAAGCCAACTTAATGGAAGCAATATTGTTGTCAAAGTAAAATCTTCCAATTATATACCTTAGCCATTGTTTTGTTCATCAACTTGTTTTTACTTTAAGTACCTAAAATAGGACTATGTGGAACACGTGTATATCTTGAATTTGAATTCGAATCTAAAACTTTGTAGGTGAAACCAACGAGGGTCTTCAGGATTTGTTGTTTTTAATGTGTTTTTTATTTAAAATATATTAAAATAATATTTTTTTATTTTTTAAATAATTTTAAACATACAAAAATAAATTTAAAATAAATAAATAAAATTTTTGAAAACTCCAATTAAAACACCCTTCTCTTAAGTTAAAACATTGCCATTTCTGTTGGCTGGTAAACGAATGCCGGCTGATCAACCAAGCTTTTTTCTCCCACTATTTTTCTTTTTTATAGTTAAATGATGGACCAGCAGGGGCATCATTATAATTTAGGCAATGTTTGTCATCATTGTCGGAAAATGTTTTTGAAAATTTTTTTATTTTTTATTTTAAATTAATATATTTTAGATATTTTTAAATTATTTTAATCTATTTATATAAAAAATAATTTTTAAAAAATAAAAATATTTTAAAAATCCACGACCAGCATACTCTCACAGAACTTCTTACCAGGGCAGTAAAAGTCTAAGCATGCATTCTTTAATTATTGTTATTATATTTTAATAATTTAGAGAGAGGACATAAAGCTTCAAATCATGTTAAAAAATAGGAGGAAACGAACAAACTTGCTGACCAACGAGATGACGACATCAAGACATCATAAAAAATAATTAAATATCTGAAGAATCCTAGTTAGTAGTTTCAGCGATTAACTAATCCTTTGTCCGTACATTGCCGAGGAGAACTGTTCGATAATGTTATTAAAAAAAAAAAAAAAAGCCGTCGAGTCTATCTATTGGGTGACAATGTGTTGTGCCCATGTCTTGTTAATGAATGCACGACACGTTATCTGTCTGTATAGACGACATGCCTCACAGTGCAACAATTTTTCCTTCTAGATATCAAGGTATTTAAACCCCAAAAACCATATTTCTACTTATTTTAACCTTGGAAGATTAAAGGAACATCAGTAACCTTATTTAAAAACACCATTTAATTAATCTATAAATTCAAAATCAAAACAAAAATAAGAGAAAAATAAATTTTATATCATTAATCATTGCTTTTATTTCTGGTGACTTTTTTCTTCTCTCTTAACATTTAAATTTAAATAAATGACTAAAATATGAGAAAAATAAAATTTTGATTTAAATATAAAAATTTAAAAATATAAGAAATATTAAAAAATTAATAATTTCAGGTACAATTAAAAGCTAATTTTTTTTAATATTTTTTTTATATAATTGTAATGAGCTTATTGGCCCACTAGATACCACAACCCATCAAAAAGTAAAATTTCTGAAAAAAATTTTCTCAACTAACCTAGTAAATGTTTAAACAAACTAAAACTAATGTCAACAAAGATATGCTCAAATAAAGTGAAAGTGACGGGTTGTATATGGAATTGATAAATCGTATATGAAAAAATCAATAGCGTTAAGAATTTTTTTTAAATATTTTTTTTAAAAAAATTGATAAAAACCTTTTCTCAACTCATAATATACTTTTTAAAAATTATTTTCTCTATGTAATATTCACTCTAACAAATTATAATTGTCAAATACTTGTTATTAACACTAAACTTTGATATACTTGTATTTAATAATACATCTATCCTATTTTTCTCCACATTTTATTTTATTAAATTCAAGATCAAAGAAAAAAAAGCTCTAATATATTTAATTAAACATTACATATTCAAAGAATTAAATTATTATGCAACGGGTTGACTATCACCGGCAAATTTGAATGAATGTGTGTGTGTGTGTTCTCCATGATATAAATAGCTTAAATAATCAAATCTTTCTCAACTTTTAGTTTATTAATTTGATGTTTTGCTAAAATATTATTTTTAATTGAAGGGGAAATTTTTCATTTATATTTATAGTTTTTGTAAAAACTTTGCCATTTAATTAATGTTTTCTTGCCGTTGTTTATGAATTTACGTGTTTTAAAAAACCATACTTTATTTTTCTTTATTCTTTGATTTTTTTTGAAAAAAAAATAAGATTGATCTTCAATAAAAAAAAAAAACAAAGATGCCTTATCGATATTTTCAAGATTGTATGACAAAAATAAATAATAACTATACTTTAGAAATTGTACAAAAAATAAAAATATAAAAAATATTTTTTTATTATTCATTGGAAAAAATATTTTTAAAAAAATTGGCACATTAATTTTATATATTTTTATTTATAAAATTATTATTAAAGTTAAAATAAAAAATCTAATAGAAGTATGAAATGATTAGATTTTTAAAATTAATAAGCACATTACTTTTATATATTATTATTCATAAGATAATTATTAATATTAGCATAAAAACTCTAATCTTAAGTATGATAATATTAGATTTAAAAAAATTATTAATTTAATCATTTTATTTGAAAAAAGATTATTTTGATAATTTTTAAAAATAAAAAAAATTATTTTTAAGGTTAATGGTTATATCTTTCCATAAAAAATTACCTCCAAAAAAGCATCCTAACCTTCAGATTAATTTTAAACTTCAAAATATTTACAGTTAATCACATTGATTTTTCTATAATTTTTTTTATTTTTTGTTTTCATTGATTTAAAAAATAAAAAAAAAATCAAATCAGATTAAATATTAAATAGTTAAATTATTCTCATATATATTTCATCTAAAATTGAGACAAACAACGCATTGAAAACTCGCATGAACCCAAGAACAATCCACCCCATAGAACAGAATAAACTCCAAAACACAAAGCACAAATACAACAAACACAAATTCAAACTCAGCTTGCGTGCCTCTTTCTTGATCCTCTCCTCTTTATCACTCCTGAAAACAGTAACAGAACAATAATTTATGTAAAACAAATGCCAGAAAAAGCTAGACTTTAATAAGCAGCCATGTTATGGCGGCTATGCTCTCCACTTCACTTCCCACTCTTTTCTCTCCTTAATTGTTCTATCTCTCCACTACCAAGAAATAAAATATAAACCAAATCAGGTATGATTACTCAAAGGCAAACATTATAAAATCGAGAACCAAAATGAAAGAAAGATGGGTAGAGTTTTAATAAAAACCCTTTAAAGCTCACAGAAAACCCGTAAAACTGTAATGAATAAAAAGAATTTTTCATTTAGACTGAAAGGGAATGAATAGTATAGGATAGGTAGTTAAATAGTTCGTTTCCAAAGACATCTCATGATCTAATGATTCATTCTCCTCTCTCTTTTTTTAATTTCCCCTCAATTGATTTTTGAAAACGGGAGGGACGTTCGTAATCGCACATCATTGAGTTAAAATCACTGACGGAATCGCACATCATTGAGTTAAAATCACTGAGAGTTGATGTTGTATTCATCATTTTTTTCAATAATACAAATGCGCCAAACAAATCACAATAGCAATTGTCTTCTAGTCCGATCTATTGTAATTGAAGTTTTCGAGAAATATTTCAAATTCAGTGGCCAACAATTATAACTTGTCAGCCATCAAAGCTGAATTCAGGAGCTAGTACCTTCGCGTTTTTATAAAATATTGGATGAGAAAGAATCACATAATCATCATACAAAGGATCATCGATATAAATTGAGGAGAAATTTGATGGGACCCCTTTCTGAAATTCATACACATATTGCTCCCTTTTTCTACATGACATTTGCGCTACCTAATCTTGATGATTTTAGTAGTTGCCTGTTGATTTCCCTCTTCTTGAAAAACACCTAGATGTTATTATGATATCGACCTTCCCCTAATTGCCTTGATTTTGGAAGCTTTTTAAGAATATCATACTAATAAAAGAACGAAGACGACCTTTATCATTTCAATTACGTCTCTCGTGCAACTATTTATATGCAGCATGTCTGATAAAAAAAAAACAAGAAAGAACTAAAGTCGTAGCGCCTTGTCTGATACCTCAAGACATTTCAAGTCGACGTTTCTGTCCAAAACCTCTCCCGTCTTGCTTTGGTTCTGTTAAACTTGACAGAATGGTTAGATCTCCTCGTAGCCATGGCAGTGACTTCAAGAAAGGGCCATGGACGCCGGAGGAGGATGAGAAGCTAGTTGATTATATTAAGAGGAATGGTCATGAAAACTGGAAAGCACTCCCTAAGCTTGCAGGGTTGAATAGGTGTGGGAAGAGCTGCAGATTGAGGTGGACAAATTATCTGAGGCCTGATATCAAGAGAGGAAAATTTTCAGAGGAAGAAGAACGAGTCATCGTCAACCTTCATTCTGTTCTTGGAAACAAGTATGCTGTTCTTCCCTTTACCTTTTCAGCTAGCTTACATATTTGTGATGTCAATATCTGTCCTTAAAATGGTTTTTAATCTTTCCCATTTACTTGAACTTGCAGGTGGTCAAGGATTGCTAGCCATCTTCCCGGACGGACTGACAATGAAATAAAAAACTTTTGGAATACTCACATAAGAAAGAAGCTTCTTCAAATGGGGATTGACCCAAACACTCACAAGCCAAGGACTGATCTAGATCATTTCTTGAATCTCTCTCAGTTTCTTGGGGCAGCACAGTTTGGCAATACGGCAGATCCATTGGACAATTTTCTACAGTTACAGGCAGATGCCACTCAGTTAGCCAATATCCAGTTGTTGCGAAATCTGTTACAGATTATGAATACCAACACACTGACCAATCTTGAGAACAACAATCTCTTAGGATCCCAAAATCCTAACCTGTTTGAAGGACTGGGCAATTGGGCAACCATCTCCAATACCAAGGAACCATTTAACCCAGTATCTCAGGATCTCTTTAACCCACTTGCTACCCCTCAAGCACCACCCAATGACTTCCAAGCTATCTCGAATTTATGGGCTAGCTATGAAGGTGGATTTGGCCCTGAAGGCCTTAACATCAACAATAACAGCTTGAGCAGTTCCTATGGTACTCAAACAGATCAAAATCCACTTCCTGCATTGGTTTCAGCCTCAACCTCCCCTGGAACTTCCATTGTTAACCAAAAAGAAAGCAAGGGTAACCCATCAAACTACTCCACTGGCACGCCTACCTACACTGTTTTTGAGGGCTGGGAGAAGCTGATCGATGATGACAACTACAGCTCCTACTGGAAAGATATTCTGGAATAGGTACTTAATTAGTTTTTCCTTGCAAATATTCATTATGATTTCATTCCTCGTTACTATTATCAGCTTTCCATTGCATCTAAATTTTTCCAGATTTCACATCCTTTGTTGGCTTTTTATCTTCTTCATCTTTAATTATTGCAAGAAAGTTAACATTTATTTCTGTTGTTTGCAGTTTGACATCATCATCATCAATCGTCACATAACTCTCAGCGAAACACTCTCTCAACAAGCATTGATGCATGCTAGCTCTTGGTGCAAGAAACACAATTCGTTCATTTAAAATCTTATGTAACAAATGATCATTTTCTTCTTCTTATACATGTAGAGTCTGTTCTGCTAAAGATTCGACTATGTTTTTGTAAAAATTGGATACATCCATGTTTTCCTAAATTGTAGCTTCAAATAAATCTGAACATAAATAATACTATTTTCCAGTATAATTATGTTATAGGAAACATATGTTCTAACAGTTTTGTGTGCATTAAATAAGTGATGTCCTGTCCCTCAAGAAGA
>NW_011499851.1:2051870-2059645 GCF_000495115.2 Populus euphratica
ACCCTAAAACAGTGAACAATAAAACCAAAGGTCCACTAAAAATAAATTAAAATATAAAATAAAATAACATCAAATATAGTAATTTAACTCAAATAAAAAAATTAAACTCAATAACATAATTTAAAACTCAATTAACAGATTGGGATACATTTCATCATTTATTTATGATCATACGTGTACATGAACCATGTCTTGTATCCAGTGTACCACCAATTTGCATATACATTCACATCTTAAATTATCAAGCTCAGGTATAATATGAAGTTTACATAGCATGACATGCACGCAACCATAGCATTCCTGCATCTAGAAATTTAATGTGATCTTTCACATCAACTCCAAAAAATCATTCATGACGCATGCATGATGCATCCATGATGCATAAATTTCCTTTCATAGCCATATGCCTAGTTGGCCAATCCCACTGCAACTCCTTATATTCCAAGGAACATAGCAAATGAATACGTGCAAGTAAAGAGAAGATTACCAATTTTCTCAAGCATCGCCCTTGAATGTGAAAACTTAGAACTGCAAAGCGGCATCACTTGTAAGAACCTGTAACCCACCCAGAACCCAGCAACACTCAAAACCAAAAGCATCAATGTTCCACCTAATTCAAAGTCACTGAAGAGCCTACTATCAAAGGCTGCAACCTCCACATTATCCCCAAGATGCTACACATGCTATATTTACTTCATATCCCATATCACTTACGAAACAATTATGCTGTTTGAACTGCAAGATTGTTCGACAAAAAATTACAGTATCCAGGATCGGCAGCATAAATCATTTCTAATTTTCTCAGTTATTCCCAACCAGTATGTTTAGAGGAATGGCATCCATAGATCATTTGAATATGGGAGATCTTGCTAGCCAAAATAGGTAACAGACGAGCACTTGGAACTAACATGATCTTCTTTCTATGAACTTGTATGATTACCTAGGAAATGGAAATGTTACATGTGGCAGACACATGCCAGAATAAATTCTAGAATGTACGGCACCATCTATCTTGCACTGCTCAAAATCCTTCAGAGAAGAGCTGGTTGTGGCCCCCAGCTAAATGGAAGGCAGCTGTCTTAACTTGCTGCTTGGCAATACCAGGGCCAACCAGCTCGGCCAGCTGCAACTAATGCAATGGATGCATGCTTGTAGATAAATTAACAAGAAGTCAGAATCCTCCAGCAAGAGTCGATAGCTAAATAGAAATTATGACAGAATCATAATTAGCACAATAACAGCAGCTGAGCTTTCCCTCCTAACTTTTGACTCTTAAATTCTATCATTAAGCTCGCTCAGAATGAGTACACATGAACAAATCAAATCGGACGCTGTTGAGCTAAATCCCATTTAGTGCATGAACAGTAAAACCGACAGCAATGTCTTGTTGCGACTTAAATTTCAATGATCACTGCAGCGATTGTTATTAGAATTGCAGAAACAGCTAGCATACACCAAGAACATAAAAGGCAATCACAAATAACTGACCTATAACTACACTGGAGCACATCTTTTAAAAGCACAAAAATATGCTGAATTCAACCATCATCTAGGAAACAACAGTTCTTCATTTCAGTGCAGAACTGTTCAAAGCAAAAGTTGAAATTGAAAGGGAATGACTCAGGAATTAGATGGTGTCATTGGACAGCTTGAGCATTCAAAGAAACCAATCAGTAGAAACGGCGAGCCTGAATGACCAAAAATAGGAAGGGCATAGAGATTTTTAAGGAATAGAAGTTTCCAGACAAGATTTACTAGATGTTTCTAAAATTCTTTCCTTCCTATCTCTCTTTTTTAACAGTTTCAAACGATTACTGCGGGCTTTAAGTAAAAACCATAATGATGATGATTAATGAAGCAATATTTGTGTAATCTCACATTGTTTGAGGACCGATCGTCGTTTTTTTATTTCTTTAATGCCAACGATCTCCCTGCCATATCTTTGCAATCTCATCTCGTTTGAGGGCTAATTTTCATTTTTTACATCTCTAATACCAACGATCTCCCTACCATACATAATCTCAATTATGGGATTAACACCATACATCACCTGGAACCAAGTGCAAGTTAACTTTCATAACATGAAAAAGATACCATTGACACTGATATGAACGAACTGCATGTGTTTTCTATGTGGAGGACATAACACTTACTTCCAGTGTGTGGACAAGCATCCACCACAAACTTAGAACACAAAAATCTTAAATACATTTCCAAAAAGACAAATAATCATAACACAGCCACCACATTAAGCAAAGTGAAAATATGCCTAGAGTGTATCTAAATATGGAATTTGCATAATGGCATTAGCGGCCACACAAATATTTATTGAGCATGAGCACATTTGGTCAAAATCTGACAATGAATAAATTAGATTAGAGCAAGAGATGTTAATTCCATGCAACGTACAAAGCTAAAAAAGAACTCTTGGTCGTACACGAGTCCAACCATTGATCGTGTCTGTTTGAGCATTACCCATTCTGAAATGTATCTAAGAATATCTGTTTCTTTAGCAAACGTTCCTAGAAAGGGGAAACATTAGCTCCTCTATCAACTCTAAACAGAGTCAAAAGGTGTTGAACAAGCACAACGTGCATTTAACATACTTTGGACAGAATACTCAAACCACAAGCAAAGAGCATAAAGTTTTTAATTTGCATGGGTAGATATTGCTCGCATCTAATAATAAATAAATTAGACTGATTCATAGTCAGAATCAGACCAAAGCGCAACAGCTTGGAATCCAGTACGTATTGGGATTTAACACCAGTAAATTTCGGCTGGATCTGAAGTGTTACACAATCCTAGTATCAATAGGTGAACCTCACGAAAGTAACTTGTAAGAAGACAAAAGTATAACCCTATGCTAACTATGAAATATACCCTAAACATAACAGGCCACCATTCTCTTCTATGTCAATGCAGTAATCAAACCCCCTTCAACATGCATACACAGAAATCCAAGCAATACTCATGACACGCATTCATCATACAAAACTGAAATAAAAGACTACTGTCCTATTTAATTACTAAAACTGTGTCAAAGACGGTATAACGATAAAACTATTAGTCATGTACACCACTAGAAACTTCATACCGGTTTAGCATCGTTCATTAAGAATCAAGCGATTAGCATGCAGTTCCTTTTTGCAGACATTCATAGAAAAAGATAGTGAGTGTTTTATTTGAATTCAGTCTTCATTTGCATTCAGAGTGCTTCTAATAGGATATCAAACACTTTTCCAAAACACTCGTGCAACTAATAGAAATTCATCTGAAGAGGTTTCATTGCAATCAAATGCAACAGTCAAGGGTTGTGCATTAGCATTGTACCAACTGTGTCTTTTCTCATAGAACCAGCTATTTGGAAAAGGATTTTCTCAAAACTTTTACATTTTTTCCTATTTTCATTCTCTGCTACAAACAAACAACGAAAAATTCTAAAGAAATGCTAAAAGCATTCATTTCTCTAATCTATTGAGACATATTCTGTTAAATCTACCAAGTTAGCGACCCTTATAGATCTCCAATTGTCCTGGAAAACTTTCCATAAATTAAGTAGTTCAAGAATGGAAACCAGCACTTTAATCAACCAAAACAAAAGGCAAAGAAGGTAAGATTAAAACTTTCATTGACAAAAAAGGTAACTCCATTTACCAAAGGTGCCAAATTGCACTAAACTAAAACAACTTCTAAAAAAGGAAACATTTAGAAAGCCTCAAAGTACAACTTAAACTTCCCTAAAAACTTGAAGAGTATTTGAGAATTACCCAACTCCAGAGCAGTTGTTGACAGAATATACATGTTCAACACTGTAACGCCATGTAAATGTTGTCAAGAGGCTAGAACTACCACCGAAGAGGCAACAAAACTATTTATTCCACCATGATACCTCCTGCTCCTCCCCTCCTCCCGCCTACCTATCAGAAAATGTGCATCTCCATCCAGCCCATAAAAACCCAGAACATTCCTCACCACCACCACACAATGAATGCAAACGAGCCTCGCCCACTGCTATCCACTACTTTAGCATTCTACTTCCCGGCTCAAACTTGAAGAATGGTTGATTTCTCTTGCTCTTCCCCATCACTACAACAAGTATTACTCACAATCTTCCTCACTTCCACATCACAATTACACACCAGCTGCCGCTTATCAATCAGATCTTTCCCTTTCTCCTCACTCCAACTCTTCCCGACCAAATCACAAAAGAAATCAGTCAAAGCAGTCTCGTAACCGGGCATTTTGGCATACCCAGGAAAGTAATTAATATCAATCACAAGGTACCTATTCCCAATTCTAGCATCCCTAATGACATCAAAATTAAACAAATTCAACTTCAATCCCCTCCTCAATCCTCTAGCAATATCGGTGATAAAACTCTGTGGTGGCAACTCAGTATCCTCCAAATCCATTAACTTGTAATACTTGTCACCATTTCTCTCATCACTAGTCAAATTCGAAACCTGCGAAAACGACAATGACCCTTCCAAACTCTTCAGTTTCTCCTCGGAAACATCCGGTAACGACTTCCTTTTCACACACTTGACAAATTCCCCTACCACGTAAACTTTAAAGATAACGCCGCCGTGATTAACAAACTCTTGTAAGACAATTGGGGGTTTCAGTTTATTTAAACCCTCATGGTTAAAAACCAAAGCCATTTTATGCGATTTTGCGCTACCATCAGCAATTAATGGTTTCGCAATGACCGGATATTTTAAAAACTCCCAAGATTGCCGGTCGAAAAGCGTTTCCTTATCGTAAATCACAATCTGTTTCGGAATGCCGAATGTGTCCGTTTCCGACTCGATCTTTAGCTCCGAAACGACTTGTAGCATCGAGATTCGGTTGTGGAGTCGTTCGATTGACGCAGGCGAGTCGATTATAGTCGAATTAGGGTTTTGAATTTGGAACGCCTCGAGTTGGTTCCTCCAATGGTCACCGTACAATTTGTGGAGAACGCAATCGAACGGTCCTTGATCAGTTAATCGACGGTCCTGATCAATTTTCACCAGATCGACGCCTTTTGATCTGCAGAGAGAGAGCAGTGAGTCTTGGATGAAGCTTTGTTGTTTCTTTGGCAACAGCGCGTAGCCAACAACGCCTCTCCTATCGTCCGCCATTGGGATTGATTGGCTTTTTCGAGGATGAAATTGAAAGATTTTGATTGCATTCAATTCAGAAATGTGATTTTTAAAAATCTTGGGGATTTGTTTTTAAATCTTAGAAAATTCTTGGAACACCCAAAAAAAAAAACCTTGAAAGGGAGTGATAGGGAGGGAGAGAAAGGAGAGGGGTGGTATATATAGATATTGTACTAGGGTTAGTGTGATCTGATAGAGCCACCAGAGCTAATGAAAAGGGAGTACACGTGGCATACTCTTTGATTCTCCCCGAACGATAAGTTGGATGACTCGTGTTTGACCATACAAGAAGAAAGCTCTCTCAGTTCAACTGTATTTTAAAAAAGAGTTTTTTATTTTATTTTGATTTTTTATGTATTTTTTTATATTTATTTTATGGTATTAATATTAAAAATAGATTTTAAAAAAATAATATATATATATATATATTATTTTGATATATTTTTAAATAAAAAATATTTTAAAAATTATAAAGAAGAGAGGCTGCAGGAGGAGTAAGTTAGTCTTGATTAATTAGGATAAGGGTGGGAATGTTATCTAATGTAAATTGTGTTTTTAAAAATTTTAATTTATTTTAAATTTAAAAAATTATATTTTGAGATTATTTTAAAATGATAATATCAAAAATAATTTAAAAAAATAAAAAAAAAATATTTTAATTTATTTAAAAAAAAAAAATTTTTTAAACCACCACTCCTATTATAATTTTAATCCGATATTTTTCTTCTCTCGCTTGAATTTCCTTGGGTTATTAGAAGTGGGACATCACTGTCGAAAGAAGATGGAATTTAGAAAATGTGGAATCAAATGACCAAGTATATACTTTCTTTGCATATTTTTTTTTTTCCTTGCGGGTCCTACCACATACATTGGAGTCCATTTTGTCTTATCGTGGCCCCATTTGATGATGTGACTTTGTATTAATTAAATTTGTTTCCTTCGTGGATTTTTTGCGGGCCTTTGGCACACCCTTTTAGGGATGATGCGGATGGTTAGCATTCATGCATTTTTCCTTATTGTTGTCTTTCTTTTTTTTCTCATGTGTTCATAATATTTGGCCTTTAATCAATTATACGACCCGTGTAATATCATGAGTTAATCTTTTTATATAAAAAATACTAAAAATATTAAATTTTAAAAATATTAAATTTTTTTACAAAATTATATTTAAAAATTTTAAATTTAACTGCAATGTTTGCTTCAGAGTAATATTTATAATAATATTAAACTTGAAATACTCAAGTTTAACTGGGTCTCACTGCAATACCAAACCCAACAGGCTTGAATATGACTCTGACTATAAGATTGTGTTATAAAAGTATGATATTTAAATAGATTAATTAAAAAAATAAAGAAAAAAACCAATATTAAGAAAAAAAATTAATGAAGAAAAAAGAAAAAAACTGAATTAACTGGGTTAACCTGTCAAATCTGAGATTCGTGTCATGAAAGTCTGATAACTAAATAAAAAAATTAATATCAACAAACTAAATAAAAAAATTTAACTAAAAAGAAAAAAATGACATTAATCTTTTCATCGTGAACTGGACCATACAGTTCACAGTGAAAGACATAAAACAAACAAAAAAAAAAATTAAAGGCGTCAACTTTTTCATCATGGACTGCATATAATATTAAAAGATAAAATCGAAATAACAAAACTAACGAGGAAAAAGAAAAACAATCTGAATCAACTGGGTTAACCCGTCAAACCATGTTAACCCGTCAAACCTGAAATACGTGTCATGAAAGTCTAATAATTAAACATAAAAAATTTAATATTAAGAAACTAAATTAAAAGAATAATTACAAAAAAAGAAAAAAAGACAAAAAAAAATTAAAGGCATCAACTTTTTCATTGTGGACTCCACTATGCAGTCCAAAGTAAAAAGCTTAAAAAAAAAAAACAAAGACATAAGCCATGGGTTTTTTTTTTGCATAAAAAATATAAAAAACAATGTTAAGATCTAAGAGTGTTATGTCTTTCTGCAAAGATATGCCCAAGAGTAATATTTATAATAATATTAAACTTACATGGCTCAAGTTTAAGTAAGTCTGTTTGCAACACCGGATACAAGAGCCTTAGATGTAGATCTGGCTACAAGGTTGTATCATGAGAGTGTGATAATTAAATAGATTAATTAAAAAAAACAAGAAAAAAAATCAATGGAAAGAAAAAAACTAATGAAGAAAAAAAATCTGAATTAACTGAGTTAACCGTTCAAACCAGATTAACTCATCAAATTTTAGATTCGCGTCATAAAAGTTTGATAACTAAATATAAAAAAACAATTAACGGGTTCACCTGTCAAACTCGGGATACTTGTCATGAAAGTCTGACAATCAAATAAAAAGAAATTTAACATTAACAAATGAAATTAAATGAGAAAAATTAATTAAAAACAAAAAAAATAAAATTTCAGGACTCGTCAACTTAGGTTAACTTGTCAAACTAGAGATTCGTATCATGAAAGTTTGGTAACTAAATAAAAAAAATTACCATTAACAAACTAAATTAAACAAAAGAAAATTATTAAAAGAAAAAACACAAAGAAAAAAGCAAAAAAAAAACCTATAAAGACATAAAAAATAATAAAAAATATAATTATAATTATAATTATAATTATA
>NW_011499851.1:2063394-2071132 GCF_000495115.2 Populus euphratica
AAAATAAGATGATATTGGAGGTTGTAAAATAATAACAAGACGGCAGATAATTAACAATACACACACACACATATATATATATATAAACAAACAAACAAGATGCGCTTAGACCTAAAAGACAAGACCCGCTCACCTGCTAGGTTTTTTTTTTATGAAAAAATGAACATGTTAAATGTGATATTTTTTAGTGGTTTGGGTTTGTTGATAGAAATATTAAATTCTTTTTGAAAAGATAAATTTTAATACAAAGAATCAAATTTTTTATGGTCACAATATGACCTTTTAAGATCTTGTTTTTTCCTTAATTTTTTTGGTGACTTTATCTCTTAAAAATATTCAAGGATTGAAGTATTAAGACAATAAAAAATATGAATTACTAAAATAGCAAGGACCAGATGATAGAAACACTGCAACTTTAAGGACTAAATAAGAATAATAAATGTGATTAAACAATGGAAGAAATCTATCAAAAAAAATTATAGAACATAGATTTTATTTTTATTGAGCATTCATGAATATTTTTTTATTTTTGCATATTATGTATAGAATAAGTGGAAAAAAAATTGTTAACATTCTCATAAAACTTTATAATATTATTTAAGAATCATGATAAAATAGAATAGTAATTTAAATATCATTTCAAGCCTATTTTCAATACATTTCAATAAAAATAAATTAAAAAATTAAAAGAAAAAGAAAAAGACCACTATCAAGGATAAAAAGATGGGTTCGCGCCCAAGCACAACAAAAAAAAAGGCTTGCAATCATTGGAATTCTTGAAAGACTCCCTAAGTTATTTGAAGCAAATAATATTGCACGTCCCTACTTCTACCTCATTAGGCATGCATGCCTCTATGTAAGCCTACGTAGAAATTAACTGAATTGTCTTTTTACTTAATATAAGAACTTGATCATATGCCGAGCTTTGTATTACATTTTTTTAATAAGCCGAAGACCAATGTTATTTAAACACCAATTTGAAGAACCAAAATGGAGAAAAGGAGTGCAACAAGCTACATATTGAATAATTTATTCAAAAACTTTTTTTTATTTTGACCAATAATTTAGAAGGATTTGATATTTTTAATCCTTGTAATTATCCATGAACTCTTTCGTATTTGCAAGATTAGTCCCGGCAAATGTTCACCTTATCAAGGGTTTTCACAATATAATGGTGCATCAAATAATCTTCATGACAAAATGAAACAGAATCTCGGCACATCAGTAATGCGTCGGTCCATCACACTTTTCTTACTATCTACTTACTTGTAAAAAGATAATTGATCTTGAGTTACACAAGAAAATAATTCTATCCTTGTATCTTTATCCCTCCCTCGTTTTTTTAAACCAATGATATGAGTGAAATTTGAGTTTAATTAAATCACCTAGACTTTACAAGCTAGCTAGTTAATAAGCTAATTAACAATCACTTTTGTTGTAACTGATTTTTGGGTCCTCGCACAAAAAAAAAACAATAAAATAAAAAATATATGTTTGAAAAAAAATAAGATTAGTGAAAATAGTGCCTAGAAAATGATCAAAAATTGGTTGAGAAGGTTCTAATCACAAAAATTAAAATTTGACAGTATTTTGTTGATTGATGAGAGCTCTATTAATAAAAAAAATTCAATTTAAGAAAAAAAAGTCCAAAATTAGATGTTTATATACTCAATTAAATTTTATTGAAGATTTAATTGAATTTATAGAGATTTTAATTGCAAGAAAAATTAATTTTGGAGTTAATTTGAGCTTTAATTGGAAGAAATTAAAGTTCTAGAGTCAAATTATAATTTTTAAAAGTTAATTTGGTCAAATCAGGGGTTTAATTGCCTAAATATTGAAGTTTGATGGCTAATTAGAGACTTAATTGAAGAAATCAGAAATTAGAAATCAGGGACCAAACTGGAAAAGGCACATAAATCGAAGGGCTCTAATTAAAATTGGATCAGGGGCTTAATGAAAGAAATCAGAAATTAGAAATCAGGGACCAAACTGGAAAAGGCACATAAATCGAAGGGCTCTAATTAAAATTGGATCAGGGGCTTAATGGAAGAAATTAAAATTTTATTGATCAACTAAGGGTCAAATTGTATAAATTCAAGACCAAGGACCAAAATGAAAAAGACGGTCAAATTCAGGGCCGCTGTTGGATTTTTGGTAGGGATGCAATTGCTTTGATTTTTAAATTAAAATTTCAATTTAGGACTTGATTGAACAAATCACAAATTGAGTACTAATGTGAACTCTGACATATTTTTGCAGCTTTGTTTTTAAATAAAATGGCGTGTTTTGTCCAAAACGGCTCTGTTTCATGCTGGAAATCGAAAAAAAAAAGAGGAAAAACCCAAAATAGTGCCATTGGACCAAACTGGAAAAGGCACATAAATCGAAGGGCTCTAATTAAAATTGGATCAGGGGCTTAATGGAAGAAATTAAAATTTTATTGATCAACTAAGGGTCAAATTGTATAAATTCAAGACCAAGGACCAAAATGAAAAAGACGGTCAAATTCAGGGCCGCTGTTGGATTTTTGGTAGGGATGCAATTGCTTTGATTTTTAAATTAAAATTTCAATTTAGGACTTGATTGAACAAATCACAAATTGAGTACTAATGTGAACTCTGACATATTTTTGCAGCTTTGTTTTTAAATAAAATGGCGTGTTTTGTCCAAAACGGCTCTGTTTCATGCATTGTTCATGAAAAAAAAAGAGGAAAAACCCAAAATAGTGTCATTTTGACAGCACCGTGAGTCTTCTTCTTCCCTTGGACATGCGAAACAGGAGAAGAAGAAGATTTTTTTCTTTTTCTGTTACCTCCATCTTTCCCTTCAAAAAGACACCTACTCCCCTACCTACTTTTTCTTTCCTATTTCTTTTTATAAAAAATGAATGATATATTATCTATTATTTTTATTAATTTTTTTTAATAAAGCAAAAGATATATCATTTTCTTGCCTAAATTTTAACTATCAGAGAGGTGTTAGAAGATTGAGTTGAGTTTCTCGACCCTTAAAAACTCAGTTTTAACCCTTTTTTATCAATAAATATTTTTATAACCTTAATAAATTAATTTCTCAAAACAAAATATCTCTAAATCAATTTAAAAATAAAAAATAAAAAAATTTCTTAACTTCAATCTATTTTTTTTTAGCAAGATAAAGGAAACAAAAACATTTCAATGAAACTATTTTTTAATTAAATGGAATCCATTAACATGAAAAATAACTTTTTTTATTATTAAAATGTGGCCTATCAACTATTTTCTCTCTTTTATATCGTTTCTAGCAAAATTCTCTCATATTTAGAAATTAAAAAGTGAATAAAATAAAATATATAAAAAAATCTTAATAAACATGAAAACCGAAAAAATTTGAGGGATGAAATTTTAGAAAAGCACGTCATGAACAATGAAAAAAGAGAGTAAAAGGATTCATTCCTGTTAAAGTGTTAAATTTAATCCTAGATGTTTTAATTTATTTTAATTAATGAAATTAAATTTTATCTTATTAAATCGAGCAATAATTTAATATTAAAATATTTTTTTGAGATCACAAAAACATTATTATAACAAGGTAATTAAAACAAATTATCAACCTGAAATCATAGTCAATGCAGTGTATTCCAATGAACAATACATTATTAGGTGATCCATGGTGATTTTTTATAGTGCATATGCGGAGTATTTTCTTCACATCACGACAATCCTACAACAAGCAAGGGGGAACGACTAACGAGTTATCATATTCAAACCCCAACCGACAAAGCATACAATATACAATGGTGAATTAAAAATAAAATAAAATTAGTAACCAAAAAAACACTTGAAAGAGAATAAATTATTTAAGAATGGACAAGTGGCTTGCTGGCAGGGTGGCTCCCTCCAAAGCCGAATGATTGGAAAAGAACAAAAGGATAATTTGGTAGTTAAACGTGAAAGTTAAAAAAGTAGAAGTAAAATAAAAAATGTGCCAGGGCGGGGTGAGGTGTAGGATGCGAGAGATAAGCGCACATGCAGGCCCCTCTTTTGACGCCCGCCAATCATTATCGTCCCCCATGTCATCGTGCCGTTTCCAACTATCCACGTGCTCTCACGGCTTACCTCACGTGTAATAAATCTCTTGCTCTATTGTTCCTGTAGTTGGACCTTGATTGTTCACTTTTTTATTTATTTAAATTACCCAGTTGTAGCATCCCACTCCTCGGCATATGCTTACCATAAACAATGCACCTGTGATGTTGTGATGTGGGACAAAAAAAGATTTAAGATAAGTAAAAGAAAGAAGAAAGAACAAGCCTAAGAAGAGAAGAAAAAAGTCTAAGAAGACAAGAGAAAGGGAGAAGGAAAAGTCTGCAACTCTAGAACTTTTATTCAAATCATCATAAAACAACTATAAAATGAAAAACTATAAATAGTAAAATCCTCGAATAACCAGCAATTAGACAGTAAACCTAATAAAAATAAACTAAAATCCAAAATAGAATAAAATCAAACATAATAATCAAATTCAAAAAAAAAACCAAAAAAAAAATTGATAACATAAATTAAAGCCAAATTAATAGGTTAGACTACCATAACTCATCTATAATCATAAATGTGCGTTAATCATAAATGTGCTTGAGCTGTGTTTTGAGTTCAATATTTCCATAAAATTTTACAAGATTGAAAAAACTTCATTATATCCGGTATAGTTTCAAGTAATTCTAATAAAACTCTCAATAATCATAATCAAACTACTATAATATCTCTCTTGTTATCCTAGTACAATCTGAATTTGTTTATTTAGTTAACAAATAAAAATTTGTTGGACTTCATCATTCTTTGTAAAAATAACTTATGCATTCAAAATAGCATTAAAATATTCTTTTTGTTTTGATAATAAAAATAATGCGATAGGGATTTCAAAAGAAACATTAAGGATAGGTTGATTAATGATATAAGTAATTGATTAAAATATTTATAATACTTTGAATGATCTAGCACTATTATCTTGCAATTTTTTATTGGTTTCTAAAGGATAATATTCAGGTCTAATCTATATCATAAAATAATCTGCAATATTAAATGTATTATGATATTTAAGTTAGTCGGCTTTAAATTTATATTGTTTATTATTTGTTTAAATTTTTTTAATGATCTCAATATCCAAATTATAAATTTTATATGCAAAACACTTAGTTGACTTTGACATGTTAACATAAGAAGCCGTGAAAAGAAAACTTACAGGCTTCATAGGTTTGTAAACAATAATACTAAATGAGTAAGGGTGTAAAATGGAACAAATACTAGTGGGTTATAGATTTGACACAACTTAGTAAATTGAGGTTATCTTTATTTTTCTTATCAAATGTAAAAGATTAAGGGTTAAGGAGCTCAACATGTTGCTTAAAATTTACAATATATTGAATGTCAAGCATAAAGAATAGGAATCAAGTAGTTTAGGAAAACTAATATTATGAGATTTTTTTAACACTACATTTACTTCTTTGGGTGGTTCTATTAAAGTGTTTCCTGAAACTTTCTCTACAACTAAAACAGACTTAATAAACTTTTGCTTAGCCTTTTTCTTATACTTATTTGGACTTATTATGTTCAGTCCCTCTTATTACATGTTCTCTTTATATAGGCTACTAAAGTCCTCAAGATTAGACTTATGCACTTGATTAATACAATCTTTCCTTTTACCTATAATTTTATATCAGATAAGACCATTAATATAGTGTTATACCGACTGACCTGTCAGCTGATTACAATTGTTTTTTACTTTTGACTCTTTTTTTGTATTGTTTTCTCTTTGTTTTTTTTTTGTTATTATCACTTTTTTTTATTCTCTCTCTCTCTCTCTTTTTCTCATTTCTCTTTAATTTTTTTAAATAATAATTTTATAACTAAACAAAAAAATAAAACAAAATAATGTTATGGAATTCAATAATAAATTAAAAGGAGAGTTTCAAAGTTCTTTGTCACACATATCTCTTCTCCAAACTTTGATTTGCTCCTAGAAATAAGTATGTCAAGGACGATTATGTGATTTTTCCCAAATGTCACTTTTGTTGCTTACAAGGGGTGATTCTAATGAGAAAAAACTTAATTTAATAGTTAGTTAACTAGTGAGATGATCTTTTATGGTGATGGTTAATAAAGTGGTCATGGTTATGGCTCTTGATGGATATGGAATGATCCATTGTTAGCAACCTTTTATGGTTTGGTCCATTGTGCTCGTGGTGGACCTCTTGCGATGTTGGGTGGCTAAAATGGTTAGCTTATGATTTGTTGGTGTGAAAAAGGTTGGATGGAGTGATTTTTGGGCTGGTAGACGAGCTGTAAACCATGGTTGTTACTATTATTCTAGGCAATGATTGTGTTTTAAACAATGGTTATCGTAGATCTTGGATTGGTTAGCAATGTGATAGCTAGTATATGTAAACTATGATTATAGATGATTTGTCAGTTGGTGAAAAAGATGAATAGTAACCAGAGCTTAATGTCAAAATAATCTTAAAGGCTTTGCTAGCTTTTCAGGGTATTACAGCTTGGCTTCCCTAGGATGCCAAGTTCTTAGACATTATTGAGAAGGGCATTTGGGTTTTTCACTCAGGTAGTCAAGAGTTTTAGCTTATTTGGGAGTCAGTTCATTTCCATCTCAGGATTGCATGGCCAGATCACTATTCCTAGAAGGGTTATTCATTAGGAAGGTTTCATATCGACTTGGCATGGGAGGTCTTTAGAGACATGAGATCTATAAATTTTATGCATTCCCTTCTCTAGTTTCCAAGTCATATCCTGAGACACTCATTTATCATATAGCTTGCTTATATGGGTCACCTAAATACTATTAACAGATTACATGCTTATCAGATCATCAGCTCTTTAGTATGTATCTTTTATGATCACATGTTTAGATACATGATCATCTTTTCTTTGAGTTTCCTTTCTCTGTTTTGGTTTGGGGGGCTATCATGAATAATATCATTATGAGTTGGCCTTATATGACATAATAACATTTATTTTAGTGGGTATACATTCACTATAAGCAAAAGAATAAATTCATGCATCTGTTTGATCAGTTAGTCCTCTCAGCCATAATTTACTTCATTTGGTATAAGAGGAATAATTAGATCTTTCACAAGACTTATCAACTTCACCATGTTGTTAATGGGGAGATCTTTGAGTTTATCCAATGCTGATTGGTTGAGCTACAACCAAAGTATCATATTCTAGCTACTCTTATATACATATGGCATCTTCTAAAATCATGAGGTACTTATGTTTTGCTGTTCCTCGAGTTCCTCTTTAGCATGTCTGTTGTTTTTGCAGAACTAGTCAATCAATTTTGAGTTCTTTACAAATTGATCGATCAATTTCTAGGTATATATTCTTATAGGTTTTTGTTTGTAGAACTGGTCGATCAACTCTAAGATTTTCAGAAACCAATCGATCGGCTTCCCAACTGTTGTTCATACAGTCTTGTTTTCGGATCTATCTGAGTTTTCTTTAGCTTTTGCTTTTTTTTCCCTACTGCTTAAAGTCGGTTGGATTTGGGTAACAAAACAATGTATTTTTTGGAGTCAGTTAGATTTGTGATTAGTACTTAAAAGTGTATTTTTATCAAGATTTTATATCATTATTTTACACTTGAAGTATCAAAAACTCCTTAACTAAAGCATGTTTTATTATAACAAGTCTGATACTATAAGGTATCTTTAATTTATGGTAAATTCTCATCCTAAATGCAGGAC
>NW_011499851.1:2071265-2071500 GCF_000495115.2 Populus euphratica
CAGTCCAAACTAGAACATTGTTCGGTAATTGGGTCATATCTAGAGTTATAGATCTCAGATTTACGTCTGCTTTATATGGATGGAAAGTTAACACATAGACCTAAAAATTTCATGGAAAATCAATACTCAATTCTATTGTTGGAAGTCCAAATCTTAGCAACAATGTAGAAGTCTGAATCTGTCCTGCAGCCCAGATATTGTTCAGTGTTCAGCCCATATCTCGAGTTTTAGAAGT
>NW_011499851.1:2071879-2079995 GCF_000495115.2 Populus euphratica
TCTTCTTCTTTTTCTTTTATTATTATTATTATTACTACTACTACTATTACTACTACTACTATTATTAGTATTGTTATTGTTGTTGTTGTTGTTGTTTATAATTTATATAATTAATCTTCCTATGATTTGATTCTAGTCTTACTAGGTTATTTATTACTTCGATGTTTCTGCACTTGGGAGAAGACACCAATCTTTTGGTCATGTCAATTTTGATAACGGGACAATGCACTTCTTGGGGTATATCTCTCGTATCTTCTACAGTTTTTCCCTTTTAATTAAAGCAACTCCAAAGGGTTTGCTAAATAGAAAGTCAAAAATTAAAAAATATTATTTTAGTTCTTTCATGATTGTTTTATATGCTCCAAAGGGTGTGCTAAACAAGATGCCAAAATACATTTTCTTTTCCATAAATATTATTCTTACTTATCTCTCAACAAAGCCAAAACCAACAAAATAGGGCCAATAAAAAAATAAATCAATTAAATGCAGCTATATGGAAAAAAATGACATCAAACTCGTTAAGAAAAAATAAAATACTTATTTTTCTCACTCCAATGCATTTGGCTTTTCAAATGGCTTTTTTCTCATTAGAATATACATGATTAAAAAAATACATATTTATACTATTCAAAATGCTATTTTATCAATTTAACTCTTCAAAATATCATCTCCCCTTAAAGATGCTCTTACACTTCTCAAAAAAAAAAGTGCTTGGCTAAGGTGTAAAGTTTTTTTTTAATATTTTTTAAACGTTAATAATTTTTTTTAGCTTGTTTTAATATATCACGTGTTTCGTAAGAATTGTGCAAATTATAGGGTTTATAAACTGATATTGAATTTTAAAAATTTGAAAAAACCTTGTAATTGTTAGATACAAGCAAAGTAAAAGAAAGAAGAAAAGAGCTAGAAAAAAAAAAGAAAAAAAGGATAAGAAAAATATCCAACTATGTAATTTTTATTTAATTCATCATAAAACTGACTACAATGTCAAGAAAATATGAATAAATAATAAAACCTTAAATCAATGAACTAAAAATAAATTAAAATATAAAATAAAATAACATCAAGTATAGTAATTTAACTCAAATAAATAAATAAATTAATTAATTAAACTCAATAACATAATTTAAAACTCAATTAACAGATTGGGATACATTTCATCATTTATTTATGATCATACGTGTACATGAACCATGTCTTGTATCCAGTGTACCACCAATTTGCATATACATTCACATCTTAAATTATCAAGCTCAGGTATAATATGAAGTTTACATAGCATGACATGCACGCAACCATAGCATTCCTGCATCTAGAAATTTAATGTGATCTTTCACATCAACTCCAAAAAATCATTCATGACGCATGCATGATGCATCCATGATGCATAAATTTCCTTTCATAGCCATATGCCTAGTTGGCCAATCCCACTGCAACTCCTTATATTCCAAGGAACATAGCAAATGAATACGTGCAAGTAAAGAGAAGATTACCAATTTTCTCAAGCATCGCCCTTGAATGCCAAAACTTAGAACTGCCAAAGCGGCATCACTTGTAAGAACCTGTAACCCACCCAGAACCCAGCAACACTCAAAACCAAAAGCATCAATGTTCCACCTAATTCAAAGTCACTGAAGAGCCTACTATCAAAGGCTGCAACCTCCACATTATCCCCAAGATGCTACACATGCTATATTTACTTCATATCCCATATCACTTACGAAACAATTATGCTGTTTGAACTGCAAGATTGTTCGACAAAAAATTACAGTATCCAGGATCGGCAGCATAAATCATTTCTAATTTTCTCAGTTATTCCCAACCAGTATGTTTAGAGGAATGGCATCCATAGATCATTTGAATATGGGAGATCTTGCTAGCCAAAATAGGTAACAGACGAGCACTTGGAACTAACATGATCTTCTTTCTATGAACTTGTATGATTACCTAGGAAATGGAAATGTTACATGTGGCAGACACATGCCAGAATAAATTCTAGAATGTACGGCACCATCTATCTTGCACTGCTCAAAATCCTTCAGAGAAGAGCTGGTTGTGGCCCCCAGCTAAATGGAAGGCAGCTGTCTTAACTTGCTGCTTGGCAATACCAGGGCCAACCAGCTCGGCCAGCTGCAACTAATGCAATGGATGCATGCTTGTAGATAAATTAACAAGAAGTCAGAATCCTCCAGCAAGAGTCGATAGCTAAATAGAAATTATGACAGAATCATAATTAGCACAATAACAGCAGCTGAGCTTTCCCTCCTAACTTTTGACTCTTAAATTCTATCATTAAGCTCGCTCAGAATGAGTACACATGAACAAATCAAATCGGACGCTGTTGAGCTAAATCCCATTTAGTGCATGAACAGTAAAACCGACAGCAATGTCTTGTTGCGACTTAAATTTCAATGATCACTGCAGCGATTGTTATTAGAATTGCAGAAACAGCTAGCATACACCAAGAACATAAAAGGCAATCACAAATAACTGACCTATAACTACACTGGAGCACATCTTTTAAAAGCACAAAAATATGCTGAATTCAACCATCATCTAGGAAACAACAGTTCTTCATTTCAGTGCAGAACTGTTCAAAGCAAAAGTTGAAATTGAAAGGGAATGACTCAGGAATTAGATGGTGTCATTGGACAGCTTGAGCATTCAAAGAAACCAATCAGTAGAAACGGCGAGCCTGAATGACCAAAAATAGGAAGGGCATAGAGATTTTTAAGGAATAGAAGTTTCCAGACAAGATTTACTAATAAATAATACTATTTTCCAGTATAATTATGTTATAGGAAACATATGTTCTAACAGTTTTGTGTGCATTAAATAAGTGATGTCCTGTCCCTCAAGAAGAGTGAGGGGATGAAACCAACTGAATTTTTTTTTCCTCCTTCTTTTTCTATCGGAAAAACATCAACATAATTCTTAAAACCCTAAAATGGGTCCAAGTGAGATAAGATTCTGACCTGCATAAATAATTTGCATGGCTTGTCAAAGTCTATAATGCCACTCCCATATCATAATTATATCAGGACATTAATGTTCTTCTTGTTGAACTTCCACTCCCAGTGTAGCATCAAATGATTAATAAAGTAAGAAAAGTAATCATCCTGCAATTGGATATGTATGGTCATTAAAAGTCAGATTATTCGTTACCTTGTTTCTTATTAGGTGAGCTTATTTACGTCCGATGCAAGTAATTGACTGCAGCAAAGCTACACAATTACCAACCTAACTGCCCAAAGTTGAGTTTCGATTTCCTTTGAGATGAAAATGCTGCATTGGACAGGAACAAACAAAGAAAAGAGAGAGAGAGAATGATGAGCTATGCTTATTAAATCAAAGAGCAGGAAGACTGCGCATTGGACACATACAGTAGGCCCGAGCATGGCAAAACCGAAGCAAGGGAATTAATTTCCTTTTCATGGTAAATAATTAATCAACTAAATTAAGAGAAATGATTTTCTTTAAATTTCTGCCTTTTAAGGGACCTGCGTGAATGGTAGGAAAAAAAAACAGCTTTCCTTTCCTTTTTTCCCCTCCACGGAAGCATTTATATCGCAAGAGCTCTTAAGGGACCAATTGCCAAGCAAGACATGTACACCTTTTGACTAGAAGTTTTTATACCTTTTGACTACTGAGGCCCTTAACGCTTCTAACAGGCTTTGCGACTTTAATCAATCCAAGGCCAGCTTCGGCCGCATCTTGTAAGATATGTAGGCCCAATAGACCCACATTGCCACCTAATATTCGGCGATTGCGTATAAAAAGTGAACAGATACGGATACCAGTAGAGTTTGATCCTTCCATCTACCAGTATCTTGATGGATCTGCTAACATTGATCATCCTCCAGAAAAATACATATCAAGACTTGACCTGAAGTGGAAACTTTTCTTCTGAACAGCATAATGGTAATGAAGACCAGGTTGAATTGTAGACAAGTAAGTTTCTTTGCCCTTACATATAGCATGAACATCAGGTGATCGAGCAACAGAAGCTTAGCTTTCAATAATGATAAGATAGCTTTTCATCTATTTTATGTTATGTCCTGAACTGAGAGTTAATTATCCAGTTGTAGCATCCCACTCCTCGGCATATGCTTACCATAAACAATGTACTGGTGATGTTGTGATGTGGGACAAGAAAGATTTAAGATAAGTAGAAGAAAGAAGAAAGAACAAGCCTAAGAAGAGAAGAAAAAAGTCTAAGAAGAGAAGAGAAAGGGAGAAGGAAAAGTCTGCAACTCGAGGACTTTTATTCAAATCATCATAAAACGACTATAAAATGAAAAATTATAAATAGTAAAATCCTCGAATAACCAACAATTAGGTCATAAACCTACTAAAAATAAACTAAAATCCAAAATAGAATAAAATCAAATATAATAATCAAACTCAAATAAAAATCTAAAAAAAAAATTGATAACATAAATTAAAGCCAAATTAATAGGTTAGGCTACCATAACTCGTCTATAATCATAAATGTGCGTGAGCTATGTCTTGGATTCGATGTTTCCATAAAATTTTACAGGATTGAAAAAACTTCATTATATCGAGTATAGGTCCAGTCAATTCCAATAAAACCCTAAATAATCATAATCAAACTACTATAATATCTCTCTTGCTATCCAAGTACAATCTGAATTTGTTCGTCTAGTTAACAAATAAAAATTTGTTGAACATCATCATTCCTTGTAAAAATAATTTATGTATTTAAAGTAGCATTAAAATGTTTTTTTTTGTGTTGATAATAAAAATAATACGGTAGGGGTTTCAAAAGAAGCATTAAGGATAGGTTGATTAATGACATGAGTAGTTGATTAAAATATTTGTAATACTTTGAATGATCTAGCACTACTAGCTCGTAATTTTTTATTGGTTTCTAAAGGATAATATTCAGGTCTAATCTATATCATAAAATAATCTGCAACATTAAATGTATCATGATATTTAAAGTAGTTGGCTTCAAGTTTGTATTGTTTACTATTTGCTTGAATTTGTTTAATAATCTCAACATGCAAATTATAAATTTTATATGCAAAACACTTAGTTATATTTATCATCTTAATATAAGAAGACATGGAAAGAAAACTTACAAGCTTCATAGGTTTGTAAACAATAATACTAAATGAGTAAGGGTGTAGAATGGAACAAATACTGGGAGATCAAAGATTTGACACAACTTAGTAAATTGAGGTTATCTTTATTTTCCTCATCAAATGTAAAGGGTTAAGGATTAAGGAGCTTAATATATTGAATGTAAGGATTAAGGAGTAGGAATCAAATAGTTAAGGAGAATTAACATTATGAGACTTTTCTAACACTACATTTACTTCTTCAGGTGGTTCCATTGAAGTGTTTTCTGAAACTTTCTATACAACTAAAACGGACTTAATAAACTTTTGCGTAACTTTTTCTTATACTTATTTGGACTTATTGCGTTAAGTCCCTTTTATTACTTATTCTCTTTATATAGGTCACTAAGATCCTCAAGATTAGACTTATGCACTTGATTAATATAATCTTTCCTTTTACCTATAACCTTATATCAAATAAGACCATTAATATAGTGTTATACCAGTTGACCTATCAGCTGATTACAATTTTTTTTCTTTTTGACTCTTTTTTTGTACTTTTTGTTTTTGTTTTTTTTTTGTTATCGTCACTTTTCTTTTATACTCTCTCTCTCTCTCTTTCATTTCTCTTTAATTTTTTAAATAATAATTTTATAACTAAACAAAAAAATAAAATAAAATAATGTTATGGAATTCAACAATAAATTAAAAGGAGAGTTTGAAAGTTCTTTGCCATGCATATCTCTTCTCTAAACTTTGATTTGCTTCTGGAAATAAGTCTATCAAGGAGGATTATGTGATTTTTCCCAAATGTCACTTATTACTGCTTATAAGGTGTGATTCTAACGAGAAAAAACTTAATTTAATAGTTAGTTAGCTAGTGAGATGATTTGTTGTGGTGATGATTGATGACGTGGTTGTGGTTATAACCCTTGATGGATATGGAATGATCCATTATTAGCAACCTTTTATGGTTTCGTCCATTGAGCTCATGATCGACCTCTTGCGATGTTGGGTGGCTAATGTGGCTAGCTTATGATTTGTTGGTGTGAAAAAGGTCGGACAAAGTGATTTTTAGGCTAGTAGACGAGCTGTAAACCATGGTTGTTACTGCTATTCTAGGCAGTGGTTGTGTTTTAGACAATGGTTATCATATATCTTGGATTGGTTGGCAATGTGATAGTATGTGTAGATTATGATTATAGATGGTTAGTCAGTTGGCGAAAAAGATGAATAGTAGCCAAAGCTTAATGTTAAAATAATCTTAAGGGCTTTGCTAGCTTTTCAAGGTGCTACAGCTTAGCTTCCCTAGGATGCCAAGGTCTTAGACATTATTGAGAAGGGCATTTGGGTTTTTCACTCGAGTAGTCAGGAGTTTTAGCTTATTTGGGACTTAGTTCATTTCCATCTTAGAATTGCATTGCCAGATCACTATTTCTAGAAGGGTTATTCATTAGGAAGGTTTCATATCGACTTAGCATGGGAAGTTCTTAAAGACATGAGATCTATAAATTTTATACATTCCCTCTTCTAGTTTCCAGGTCATATCCCGAGATACTCATTTATCATATAGCTTTTATATAGGTCACCTAAATATTATTAACAGACTACATACTTATCAGATCATCAGTTCCTCAGTATGTATCCTTTATGAGTCATATGTTTAGACACGTGATCATCTTTTCTTTTAATTTCCTGTCTCTGTTTTGGTTTGGGGGGCTATCATGAACAAGAACTTTATAAGTTGGCCTTATATGACATGACAACATTTGTTTTAATGGGTATACATGCACTATAAACAAAAGAATGAGTTCATGCATCTGTTTGATCAGTTAGTCCTCCCAGTCATAATTTACTTTATTTAGTATGAAAGGAATAATTAGGTCTTTCACAAGACTTATCAATTTCACCATGTTGTTAATAAGAAGATCTTTGAGTTTATCCAATGCTCATTGGTTGAGCTAAAACCAAAGTATCGTATTCTAGTTACTCTTATATACATATGGTATCTTTTAAAATTATAAGGTACTCAAGTTTTGTTGTTCCTCGAGTTCCTCTTTAGCATGTCTGTTGTTTTTACAAAATTGATTTCTAGGTTTATTCTTATAGCTTTTTGTTTATAGAACTGGTCAATCAACTCTAAGATTTTCATAAACCAATCGATCAGCTTCCCAATGGTTGTTCATACAGTCTTGTTTTCGGATCTATCTGAGTTTTCTTTAGCTTTTGCTTTTTTTTCCCTACTGCTTAAAGTCGGTTGGATTTGGGTAACAAAACAATGTATTTTTTGGAGTCAGTTAGATTTGTGATTAGTACTTAAAAGTGTATTTTTATCAAGGTTTTATATCATCATTTTACACTTGAAGTATAAATAACTCCTTAATTAAAACATGTTTTATAATAACAAGTTTGATACCATAAGGTATCTTTAATTTATAGTAAATGTTCATCCTAAATGCAGAACTATCACATAAATAAAAGGATTGATTGATAAGTTGAAGTATTGAAATTGAAAGGATAAAAAGAGGGCTAAACTTAGAAAAGAGATACTGGTGCAGTCCAAACTAGAACATTGTTCAGTAATTGGGTCATATCTGGAACTGTAGACATCAGATTTAAGTCTACTTTATATGGATGGAAAGTTAAGACATAAGCCTAAAACTTTCATAGGAAGTCAAGACTCAATTCTGCTGTTTGGAAATCCAAACTTAGCAACAATGTAGAAGTCCAAATTTGTCCTACAACTCAAACATTATTCAATATTTAGCTCATATCTCGAGTTTTAGAAGTCCAAATGACCTTAAAAATTTTCCTGGAAAGCTGAGACAATTTCCTAGAACTTTCATGTGAAAGTCTAGTTCAAATTCTGATGTTATCAATGATGTTTTATTCAGATAAGAAAATAAGAATTGTCATCAAGTCAAGATGTGGTCATCCACTCAATAATTAGTCATCAAATCAATAGTTCCCAATTTTGGCCTATAAAAGGAGGCATTTGCCATGCATTTAGGCATCTTGGTTTCCAGATCAAG
>NW_011499851.1:2080034-2081988 GCF_000495115.2 Populus euphratica
TTTACTTTCATTAATATCAAGTTTATGCCTTTCATTTCCTTTCATTTACTTAGTTAACTTTTATCTTATTTATGTTCTTATTTTGTTTATTTATGTTTCTCTTTTTTATTATGTTTAGCTAAGTTTATTATGTCAAGGTGAAAAGGTTACATTAATGGTGTAAAGATAACTATATTGTAAACTCAATATGAATTTTAATGTTTGATACTAACATGTTTTGTATTTGTTATCTTGTTTACTTTTAATACTTTGCTTGTTAAACGGTTGATCTAGATTTGTGTTCTATAACACTTAGTACAACAAATACTTAGCATTTTTATAGTCCAACTGTATGGTATAACAAGCACTTGCGCTATGAAAGGAACTTGATTTATTGTTAACATAAGTTATAATAATAAATACCTGATAATATTTATAAGTATTAGTATTATTCGAATAAGATAATTAATGTAATCAAGTTAACGATTTATAATCTGTTTAGAACCTTCTTTGTGTATGGTTTTCAATTAAATAATAAGAGTTTATACTAGTTTGAAATATCATTAGTGGATCCTTTAACTTTAATATTTATTGTTATCATTATTTAATCCTCACATTGATCTTCCATCTCAAAGTTTTCATCAACTTCTTCTTCTTTTTCTTCTATTATTATTATTATTATTATTATTAACTATTATTATTATTATTATTAGTACTATTGTTGTTGTTGTTTATAATTTATATAATTAACCTCTCTATAGTTCAACCCTAGTCTTACCAAATTATTTATTACTTCGACACTTCTGCATTTGAGAGAAGACATCAATCTTTTGGTTGTGTCAATTTAGGTAATAGGACAATGCACTTTTTGGGATATATCTCTCGTATCTTCTACAATTTTTCCTTTTTATACAATTAAAGTAACTCCAAAAGATTTGCTAAATAGAAAGCCAAAAATTAAAAAAAATATTATTTTAGTTCTTTCATGATTGTTTTATATGCTGCAAAGGGTGTGCTAAACAAAATGACAAAATAAATGGTCAAAATACATTTTCTTTTCCACAAATGTTATTCCTATTTATCTCTCAACAAAGCCGAAACGAAGAAAATAGAGCCAATAAAAAAATAAACCAATTAAATGTAGCTATATGGAAAAAAAAATGACATCAAACTCATTAAGAAAAAATAAAACATTTATTTCTCTCACTCCAATGCATTTGGCTTTTTAAATGGCTTTTTATCATTAGAATATACATGATTAAAATATATATATACTATTTAAAATGCTATTTTATTAATTTAACTCTTTAAAATATCATCTCCTTTTAAAGATGCTCTTACACTTCTCCAAAAAAAAAGTGTTTGGTCAAGGTGTAAAGTTTTTTTTTTTATTGATATGTTTTATACATTAATAATTTTTTTCACTTATTTTAATAAATTACGTGTTTCATAAGAATTACGCAAATTATAGGGTTTATATACTGATATTGAATTTTGAGAATTTGAAAAAACCTTGTAATTGTTAGATTTTAGCAAAGTAAAAGAAAGAAGAAAAGAGCTAGAAAAAAAGAAGAAGAAGAAGAAGAAAGGGATAAGAAAAATATCCAGCTAAGTAATTTTTATGCAATTCATCATAAACTATAATGTCAAGAAAATATGAATAAATAATAAAACCCTAAAACAGTGAACAATTAAACCAAAGGTCCACTAAAAATAAATTAAAATATAAAATAAAATAACATCAAATATAGTAATTTAACTCAAATAAAAAAATTAAACTCAATAACATAATTTAAAACTCAATTAACAGATTGGGTTACATTTCATCATTTATTTATGATCATACGTGTACATGAACCATGTCTTGTATCCAGTGTACCACCAATTTGCATATACATTCACATCTTAAATTATCAAGCTCAGGTATAATATGAAGTTTACATAGCATGACATGCACGCAACCATAGCATTCCTG
>NW_011499851.1:2088198-2208062 GCF_000495115.2 Populus euphratica
TATAATTATAATTATAATTATAATTATAATAATTATTAGATATAAGTATAATTAAAAGACTATAATAATAATAATTATTATTATATATAAGTATAATGGGAAGCTAAGTGTTTTTCCACGCCTTTTAATATATTGTTAATATATCTTATTTGCATGTATATTAAAACAATAGGAAAATGCATGGATGCTAACCATCCACATCATCCCTAAAAGGGTGTGCCAAAGGCCTGTAAAAATCCACGCAAGAAACAAATTTAATTAAAACAAAGTCACATCATTAATATATATATTAAAAATAGTTATATTATTTTTTAAATATTTTTTTATATCATAATATATATTAATAATATTTTTTTTATTTTTTAAAAATTATTTTTATTATTAACACATTAAAATAATTTAAAAACATTAAAAATATATTAATTTGAAGTAAATAAAAAATAAAAAATTAAAAAATTAAAATATTTTTAAAATACAGAAACAAACAAATTCTAAATTAGAAATTTCAGCTATTATTAAAGTTGTTTATTGCTATATTAATTTTTTTATATAAATTTTAAATATATATATATATTTAATTAAAAATATTATAAAATAAATTTTTGTGTGTAAAATAAATGAAAATAAAGTTTTTATAAATAAAAAATAGTATTTTTAGTTTTTAAAAAACTAAAATTTGAAAGAAATATATATATTTGGTTAATCAAACAAATTCTCTTTGCATGATTGGAAGAAAAAAATCAATCACTTTTTAGAAGAATTTCAAAATCGTTGTTATCCATTGGCAAACAAAATGGGTGAAAGAATTCGAAAAACGTTTCTGTTAATTACATTTTTTTATCTATTTAAAAATAAATAAATACAATAAAGAAAAATCGTTAATTATCTGAATTCACAGTTAGTTCTGGAGGTTTTAAGTCCATGCTTCCACCGAGGTTCTGAATCATACACGACAAATTAAATCGCCGTGCAAGCTTGTGTTAAAAAAATATACGATTATATTTGGCAAAAAGAATTTGCGTCGCGTCCTTGGCAAATTTCTACAGACGACATTTCCAACTTCCAAGGAACTGGACGCGTATAGTCATCAATCATCACATTCCAGCCGCAAAGCTCATTATTCTTTCGACCGCTGACATGAAAAATAAATAAAAAAATATTACGCTGTAATACCATGGGATAGGGACATTTAATTTAAGTGTAGTTACGTAAGCTCTGAGGACGTCTGTAGGTAACTTGACACGACTGTGATTTGACTCACGGCAACATGTTTGATTGTAATACTGACGGATGGCATATGGGTTTTGAGAGTTTATATCATAAAATTCTAGATACTAATTAATAATACACATGATTGATTGCAATACTCATGGTATATGGGTTTTGATATTTCAGATATCATAGTGAAACGAAATGAATAAAAAGGAAGAAATTTCCTAGGGCAAATCATAATTAAGAAAAAGAAAACGATGAAGTTGGTATAATATGAATGTATGTATATAGGTACTTGGAAGTCAAGTTTTGGAAGACCTGTGGCATTGGATGAACTTGGACCTGCCTATTACCTTTGCAAATTACGCAATACTAATTGTGAGGCTATAATAACAAAATTTATATAATTTTTTTTTTAAATAACTTGAATTTTAATGTTAAATTTATGAACTAAATCTTAAAAATAAAATTATTACATAAAAAATAAATAAATAAAATAAAAATTATTCTTTAACCAATTCATTATTAAATGATAAAATAAAATAATAATTTTAATAAAATAATAATAAAAATTTATACTAACTTATGTTAATTTGTTAAATTCATGAATAAAATCATAAGATAAAAATAAACTAAAAAAATTATAATTTTATTTTAAAAAAATAACAACAACACTCATATTTTCATGCAATAATTGCTTTTGATCTGGCATGTGAGGAAGCGCAAGAGGCGGCCTAGCTCGTGAACTAAACAAAGAAGCAATTCCTAGGAGCATAATTACCCTATCTGGCTTGGAGCATGGCTCGGCTTGGGACTGAAAACAGTGTTAAAATAATTAAAATGATATTATTTTAAATAAATATTAAATAAAAAACAATACTAGACTTGCCCAATTCATAAAAGAAGTCTTCTTTGAGCCATGTTATATGGTAATGACTAATTGCTGGTCTGGCTTAGTGAGAAGTGGTGGCGATAAGCTTCCAAGTTGCAAGGTGCCAAGGCAATTAATGATGCCTGAAAGTCGTCATAACAGTACGTGCGAGATTTTAGCATGTGCATGCGTTATGATCACGAAGTCAAGATTAACAGTATGCGCGAAAATGAAACGGCACCACTTGAGCTGTTACTATCCATCTCAATTTATATAGATATTGAGATCTCTTTCATTCTCAACCCTCCTTGTGGCACACATTCCTCATTAACCACTGAAATATAACTATTTTTATATCTTAAAAATATTATTTTAATACATTTTTAAATAAAAATACTTATAAAAATAACTATTATTACAATATCCAACCGTAGATGTCATTTGTGGTGGGATTGGGATCAACTATTACAACTTGGTGCTTGCATTTCCATGGCCATGAACGCCAAACACCAGCACCAGTAATGAAAAGGATTTGCCAGCCATCAGGCATCAAGAGGAGACCATTACTCAAGTTCAGGGATTAGATAAAGGAGTAAAACAGGACTAATAAAAATCAAGAAAGCTGAGGTTGAAACTGTGGAGGTTGAAATTCTTTGATTGGTTAAAATGTATAGCTGAGCTATTTATTATTCTAAATTACGACCAAAACATGATTTTTTTTTTCTTTCTATTTCAGCTCCAAGGAGTGCATGTGTTACAGTACAAGTATCAATGGCGCCTTTAAATACTAGCGGGCACCTTCAATGCAATGCAATGATGAAACCTATAATGGGATCCTCCTCCAGAGTCCAAACCCCAGCTACCAAATAAAATGGATTACAGCAGGAGTTGTGAGGGCTGATTGGCACAAACCAGATTCTTGACATAAAATCGAAACATCGAGAGATCAAAGTAAACTCTACCCTTCATTTTATGTGGACTCTTGAGATATGATGAGATGAAAGAGACTCACAAGATAGAACGTAGAGTGCATGCTGCTTTGGGTATGTTATCGGGCCTTGACTGGAGGCCGAGTCATGCTATTTAATAAGCGGGATTGGAGGTCCAGTATGAGGACGCTGATCAATTTCCTTAGATTCGAACCAAGAAGCCCATGGATCTAGTTTTGCTGGGCTTAGTGCATTGCTTTCTATTATTTCCCAGATTTGCTTTTGATTTCCAGGGTTTACCTTTTTAATTATCCAATTAATTAAATGCCAGATGCTCAGGTAGTCTCCAGCAAGGAGATGGTCACGGTAAAGTTGGGAGTGATGGCAAATTCGCATCTCAGGACACTCATTCGTCATGCGCTCGGGGGAGTTTCTGCACGCACCACCTTCCTTTTAATTAAAAAGTCATATTTCTTTATTGGTATTAGTTGTTTGTCCCTCGAGTGGACGTTTAATATTATATTACATGGTGTTTTCAAATAATCAATTTTTTTTTTGTATTTTTGATATTAGCTCATTAAAATTATAGAAAATACTAAAAACAATATTAATTTGATATTTTTTAAAATAAATATACTTTTAAAAAACATTTAAAAATAAAAAATATCACAGGTTATATAAATCTAGAATCATAGTTGTGATAGAGACCTTCTAAATAAGTGTGAAGGTGGTGAATGCAATTGCTCCTTCCTCCTCACGAAGGGGTGTTGCGAAGTCTACCTAACTATTTAGCTCAAATGAGTAGATAAAAATATGGTGATTGATTCTATAAGTTAGTTTTTTATTACTTAGTGATATTGTGAGAAGATGTAATACTTAAATAGATTACCCTTCCTAATAATAAATATATTTGTTGTTCATTGATTTTAAAATTATCTACGAAAAGGAAAAAATATAAAGTAATAAATATTTTTTTTTACTTATTTTGCTGTTTTCATTTATTGTAGTTCTAATATAAAAAGATTAAATACAGAAATAAAAATATAGATCGTAAACAAAAAGATTGAAGTAAAACTCCATCAATTAATTTTCTTTCATCAAACAAATTAAAGTAATTGAGTATCGCTAACCCCAAATTTAAAATTTATTTTTATCTTGTTTTGGGATGTTTGTTAAGAATTTAATGAGATTTTTTCATAATTCTGTTATTTTTTCTTCTTCTTTTTTTTTTGCTCGGATTTGCTATTTTATCAAAAAAAAATTGAATTCTTCTTATAGTGATTTTTTTCTAATTAATTAGATAAATTTTATAGGTTTGTCTTAATTATACTTAAACTTTTTTATGTTTTGTTTTAGCAAAGCCACCAAAATTACTAATTTTTCTTATGCTATATGTTTTGATTTTAAGTTAAACTATGAATAAAATAAGAAGAATCGACTCTTTTTTTGAGAAAAAGAGAGCAAATATTGATAATTCACAACCTAGTGAACCAACTCTAATGCGTAATGTTGAAGTTATGGTTAAGCAATCTCAATGTGCTTCAGTTTACAAAAAAACTAAATTAATTAGTGAGCAACCTCTTATTAGAATTGATATTGCTCATTTAATTAGATACCCAAGCAATAATCTTCAAATGTGAGAATACTCGGTTAATCAACAAGGTAAAATTTGAAGGGCAAACATTATATTGAGCCATATCAACTTTTGATATCTAAATGTTTACTAATTGGTGGAAAACATCATCGTTGATTTTAGTCCCATTAGTTCAAAATTAAGTTATCTATGGCTTGAATATTCAAAGAAAAATACTGTATTTTATTTCCCTTGCTATTTATTTTTAAATAAACCATCTGAAAAGTCAAGATCAAACACATTTACAGTTAAAGGATTTAATTGTTGAAAGAAAGTTAATGATTAAGAACAATGTATTTTTTTGACTCGTATAAAAAAAGATCCAAATTCAGTTTATAGATTCACAATTGATATGATAATTAATTATTTTTATTTTATGAAAGAATGACAAGCATATTTAAAATAAATATGTAAGTATCATTCTTTATTATTTTTTATTTTATTTCAAAGTTTATCAAACATAAATAATGCTTCACTTTATCTAATGTTTCTTATATACTCTGTATGTTTTTATTTGATAAGTATAAAAACAAATAAAACTAAAGTGATGGATATATTATGAAGATTAAATTAATTTCATCACTTTTATTTAATTTGGTATTGCTCAAAACATTTTACTTTATGAAAAGTTCATTATATATTTATATTTTTTTATAAATCATGTACAATAAATTCAAAAATATATATTATATATTAATTTTGTCCCCTTAGCTAATCATATATATATAAACAAACAAATAAATAAGATGCGCTTAGGCCTAAAAGACAAGACCCGCTCACATGCTAGGGTTTTTTTTTGTGAAAAAATAAACTTGTCGATTGTGATATTTTTTAGTGGTTTGGGTTTGTTGATAGAAATATTAAATTCTTCTCGAAAAGATAAATTCATTAATACAAAGAATAAAATTTTTAATGGTCAAAATATGACCTTTTAAGATCTTGTTTTTTCCTTAATTTTTTTGGTGACTTTATCTCTTAAAAATATTCAAGGATTGAAGTGTTAAGACAATAAAAAATATGAATTACTAAAATAGCAAGGACCAAATGATAGAAACACTACAACTTTAAGGACTAAATAAGAATAATAAATGTGATTAAACAATGTAAGAAATCCATCAAAAAAAATTATAGAACATAGATTTTATTTTCATTGAGCATTCATGAATAGTTTTTTATTTTTGCATGTTATGTATAGAATAAGTGGAAAAAAAAATTGTTAACATTCTCAAAAAACTTTATAATATTATTTAAGAATCATGATAAATAGAATAGTAATTTAAGTATCATGTCAAGCCTCTTTTCAATACATTTCAATAAGAATAAATTAAAAAATTTAAAAAAAAAGAAAGAAAAGGGCCAACATCAAGGGTAAAAAGATGAGTTCACGCCTCTAGCGTAACAGAAAAAAGGCTTGCATGCTTATTTTTTTTTCTATTTCTTTTTATCAAAAAATAAATGACATGTTATTTATTATTTTTATTAATTTTTTTAATAAAGTAAATAATACATCATTTACTTGCCTAATTTTTAACTATCAGGGAGGTGTTAGAAGATTAAGTTGAGTTTCTCGACCCTTAAAAACTCAGTTTTAATCTTTTTTTATTAATAAATATTTTTATAACCTCAATAAATTAATTTTTCAATACAAAATATCTCTAAATCAATTTAAAAATAAAAAATAAAAAAATTTCTTAACTTCAATCAATTTTTTTAGCAAGATAAAGAAAACAAAACATTTCAATGAAGCTATTTTTTAATTAAATGGAATCCATTAACATGAAAAATAATTTTTTTTACTGTTAAAATGTGGCCTATCAACTATTTTCTCTCTTTTATATCGTTTCTAGCAATATTCTCTTAACTTTAGAAATTACAAAGTGAATAAAATAACATATAAAAAAAACTTTAATAAACATGAAAACCGAAAAAAATTGAGGGATGAAATTTTAGAAAAGCACAACAATGAAAAAAGAGAGTAAAAGGATTCATTTTTGTTAAAGTGTTAATTTAATCCTAGATGTTTTAATTTATTTTAATTAATGAAATTAAATTTTATCTTATTAAATCGAGCAATAATTTAATATTAAAATATTTTTTTGAGATCACAAAAACATTATTATAACAAGGTAATTAAAACAAATTATCAACCTGAAATCATAGTCAATGCAGTGTATTCCAATGAACAATACATTATTAGGTGATCCATGGTGATTTTTTATAGTGCATATGCGGAGTATTTTCTTCACATCACGACAATCCTACAACAAGCAAGGGGGAACGAGTTATCATATTCAAACCCCAACCGACAAAGCATAAAATATACAATGATGAATTAAAAATAAAATAAAATTAGTAACTAAAACAATCTTGAAAGAGAATAAATTATTTAAGAATGGACAAGTGGCTTGCTGGCAGGGTGGCTCCCTCCAAAGCCGAATGATTGGAAAAGAACAAAAGGATAATTTGGTAGTTAAACTTGAAAGTTAAAAAAGTAGAAGTAAAATAAAAAATGTGTCAGGGTGGGGTGAGGTGTAGGATGCAGAGAGATAAGCGCACATGCAGGCCCCTCTTTTGACGCCCGCCAATCATTATCGTCCCCATGTCATCGTGCCGTTTCCGACTATCCACGTGCTTTCACGGCTTCCCTCACGTGTAATAAATCTCTTGCTCTATTGTTCCTGTAGTTGGACCTTGATTGTTCACTTTTTTATTTATTTACGCACATATTAATAATTGCTTGATTGATGCCATGGCTATCTTTTCTTTTGGCCAATTTTTTATTTACTTTCATTTTACTTGAAAATTACCGCATATATTGGAGAGATTTTATAAAATGTTGGAAATATATTGATCATGCGTATAAAGTCGGGACTTTTAATTAATATGTTTTAATGAACATTTAAAAATATAATTGCTATTCAATTCAAAAAGTTTTTTATTTGAAAATATATTAAAATAATATTTTTTATTTTTAAAAAAATTATTTTTAATATAAAATCATCAAAAAAAATAAAAACATATAAAAAATTTAAACAGCACACATAAACAACAAAGTGAGAAGTAACTTCAAAAAATAATTTCTCCTATCTATCAAGTCTCGACGATGGTAGTACAAAAGAAGATGAAAATAAAGGGAAAGGAAATCCTGTAGAAATAGCGGCGATGAGGGTACAAGAGAGAGTTCACGGCATGACCAGCTCTCTCTCAAGTCTCGACGTGCACGCACCAAAGCTAAACAAAGAAGAAGAAAAGAAGACACGTAGGTAGAAACGCTAAAAACGCGGTGGAAGAGGACCACCGAAGACTGCCGACATACGACAATGGTGCTATTTTTTCGTACTCTAGTTTACTCGATTCTCGTAACTTTTTGGATTTAATTTCCCCTCTCCAGCGAATATTCTTTCTCTCCCTCTCCATTGGGTGCCATAAGATAAGAAATACATGCAGGCAGATAGAGAGAGAGAGAGAGAGAGAGAGAGAGGGAAACTGGAACCGTATTTAAAACACACCAAACAGAGAGAAGGAAGGAAGGAGTGTTCTAAAAGCAAAGCAGCTCTAACTTAAACCTTTCCCTCCCTGTCCCTTCTCTCCCTCTCCCTCGCCCTTTCAAAGCAAAAAAAGAAAAAAAAGAAATCGAAAGAGAAAGAAGGGAGTTTGTGAGAGATGAAGGGAAAAGGAGGACATGTGGGATCCAGATTTCCTTTGAGCTCTTGGGAGGTTGCTGCTGCTTCCTCTGTTCTGTTGGGATTCGCTCTGGGTCTTTTGGGGGTTTACCTAACCATGCCTGAATCTGATTACAGTTTCCTCAAGCTCCCTCGCACCCTTGAAGATCTTCAAATCCTCAGGTTTTCTTTCTTTCTTTCTTTTTATTACCATTCATGTCTACCTTTTCTGTTGCATGGAATTGTTTCAACTTTTTCAGGATTTTTGAAAGAGATGGGCAAATCTTCGTCTTACTTTTTAAATAAATTTCATTCATTTGTGTTCTCTGCTGGGTGCATCTTTTTTTTTTTTGGGCTGGGGGGGCGTGTTTGATAGTAAAGGCAAAGCTGACTGTTTTATCAAAGCAAAATCAAGATCCATGCCTTTTAAAGTGAAATGTGGATTCCCTTTCTACTTGCCGATATCTATTAGTTTAATTCAGAACATCAAGGGATTGCTCTACTCTGCTCCGGTTGATAAAAAAAATGGCTGTAAATTTTCATGTGGATGTGACCCAATTGGATTATTCAAAGCAAGGATTTGTGGAAGGTTCACTGGATTTAGACCTTCATATGCAGGTGGTCTACATTTGAACTTCTGTTGCTTCGCAAGTTGAGCCAAAGCTTAGAATTTGTTTAATGGTTATTATATAGGAACTTGAACTAATGACAAGTATTGTTGGATTTTGCTTGTAATGTACTACTTGATATACCTGTCCTCTTGGGATAAATGAATTTGTACATCTCATGCGATCTCAAGGTGCTAAGACTTGGTTAAAATATCACTGGAAATTTGTACTGACTGTGTTTTTTCATTTCAAAAGATATTGCTTGTGTTTCCTTCCACTTGCTACTCATATTTTCTTTGCTTCAAATTACTGCAATTGTGTATTTCCTGGCCATATGTGTATAGTTAATGTGGACGCTATTCCGCAGGGATCACCTTGAAACTTATACAAGTGACTACACTGCACAAGTCCTGGTGGGATACTGTGTGGTCTACATTTTCATGCAGACTTTTATGATCCCTGGCACTGTTTTTATGTCATTGCTTGCTGGGGCTCTTTTTGGAGTATTTAAAGGTGTAGCTTTGGTGGTGTTCACTGCCACTGCTGGTGCTTCTTCTTGCTATTTCCTGTCAAAATTAATCGGGCGCCCACTTGTCTTCGGTCTCTGGCCTGACAAGCTTAGTTTCTTCCAAGAGCAGGTGAATCTCAACTCCTGCATAACTTTTGTTTATTTTTGCTGGAAAATTGTCGGAAAATTGTTTCTTTCACTCTCAGGTGGCTAGAAGAAGAGGAGGATTGTTGAACTACATGCTTTTCTTAAGACTAACCCCAACTTTACCAAATACATTTATTAATGTTGCTTCACCAATAGTTGATGGTCCTTATCACATTTTCTTCCTGGCAACCTTGATCGGACTTGTTCCTGCTGCTTATGTCACTGTTAAGGTATTTACTTGTGAAGCTTAGGTTTTTTTTCAATTGAATCTCTCTCTTCATCTGGCAAAAGCAGTGCTAAAAATCAACTGGTGTCTGGTGTTACCAATACTCTGAGAAGAGAATAACAGAGTCTACTTTTTATTGGAGTAAATGCCATTATATATATAAAGCATCATATATATACATGATGTTCCACCTCAGTCTATGAGTCATAAGTTGTAAAATCAAATGCAATGTGGTCTGATTGATTAAGAATTGCAAAGGTTTATGAATTCTGAATTGTTAAGGATGTCATTAACGGAGAACTTACATGTCGTTGCTGCTTTCTAAATATGTTGGACACCTGGTTATCATGCAGGCTGGAATAGCTCTTGGAGAATTGCAATCTATAGGCGATCTTTATGACTTCAACTCCATTGCCACTCTATTCCTCATCGGGATTGTTTCTATTACCCCTACATTAATAAGCAAGAGTAAATCATAGTGTTTTTCTGGAAATACTTGCTTGATGTACATGCGTCTTCAGCCACATAGCAGCCAATACGGTGCCACTTCGTTTCCGTACATCAAATAAATGTAAGTCGCAGCTGTCCCTGTTTGTGGATTTCACTGTCAAAGCTGCAGATGCCAGAGATGATGATCTCGGGAGGATGCCTGGCGTGCACAAGCTCATTCACCTCTCGGGGTTATTTATTTGTACTGGAGTTGTGGGATGGGTGGTAACCTGTATATTTTGAATGCCTAAAAAGAAAAAAAGAGTAATCAATCTCAAAGATATGAAAATCCTTTCTTCTAGACACATTAAAAGGTCTTAACCAGAGATTTTCTCCTGCTGCAGCCTCGCAGGCTACAGTTGCAATACTATGTTAATCAGTTCATGATGCACCTATTGATCTGCGGTGTTTGAGAAAGGGAATGATTGTTTTTTTTAATGTTTTGTTTTTTTATTTTTATTAAAAAAATATTTTATTTTTTAAAAAATATTTTTATATTGATATATCAAAATGTTTCAAAAACATAAAAAAAATAATTTTAAGTAAAAAAAAAAAAATTTGGCTGAAAAAAACGTTGACGTTATGCTTTTTCTATCGGAAAACTGTCAATAATTTCGGCTTCAGGAATTTAAAAAGATTAATGATTTCCAAAAGTCCAAATTCTTCAGAATTTCCAAAAATAAACTCTTAAATTCTTCCACTTTTGTTTACTTTAGAAATCCAACTTTTTAAAGAATCGCTTTCTCTAACCTGTTACTTTCTTTTTCTAGGTGGAAAATTATTTAATAGTATAGCCTACAGCATCTTGTACTTAGAACGATAGTTTTCTAGAACCAAGGTACCAGGAGTTTTCTTGAAAAAGATAATTCAATAGATTAACTTATTGTGTACTTTTAAAATTGATAAACTTGATGTTTTTTTGTTTTTTTGAATTAGACTTAATAGTAAATTTTCATTCTTTCCTTTCTGCTATAGCCTGCTCTAAGCGAATTATTTATTTGAAATTGTGATAGTAGTATTGATTTAAAATATTTTTTATTTAAAAATATATTAAAATAAATTTTTTATTTTTAAAAAATTATTTTTAATATCAATTTATATAAAAATATCTGAATATATATATATATATATTTTATTTTAAATAAAAAAATCAAAATTTTAAAAAATATTATTTACATTTCGTTATCAAACACTCTTTCTTTTTTATTCGAAGCTTGAGCTTGAGGTTTGCTGAGCTAACCATCAACTCTCAGAGCTGAAGCTGTAAGTTACCGTCCCAACTCAAAACAGACCTTGCCCACTAAACAACGCATGACAGGTCGGGAAAAGGCCAAATCATTCATGTTATCGAGACCCTTCTTCCAATGGACCACAAGTTCATAATCCCTACTCCTGTATCGAGTTTTCATTTCCTTCGGAAATTTTTTTCCCAAGGCGTAGTCATAAACCGGCAATCCTAGAGCGTTTGGAGCAATAATTAGTTGTTGGTAGCGACTAGCGACCCCATGAAACACTCCAAAATCCATAGAAATCAAGCATAAAGCCAAATTCAAGAAATCCCACGAAGAAAAACTCGGTGCACAAAAAATACATTCTAGTCACAGATACACTGCTGATAGATATACTTGTACATGGATTTATGAAGTAAATTAGAACAAGGAATGAAAATATCCCTATTTGCAAGAGATGGCGTCTTGCTGTCTTTTGGGATTGTTCACAACACAGGCATTTATATCTCCTCGTTTTCCTACCTAAATTTCATGGCCTTTTTCTTTCTGTTGGAACTGTCTGGGGTCCGGCTATCTAGCTTGCGTTTTTGCCTGGCTGGTTCAAAAGCACCACCATCCTTGAGTGCTGTAGCTCTTGCCTTTCTTTTAGCAACAGCGGGTCTTTTCCCCTGATGCTTTTCTTCTCGTGGCTTAGATTTCATCTTAACTGCTACATCTCGCTTTGAATGTGCAGGAGCATGGACTTTCTTCTCCACACCAGATTTGCTAGCACGCAAGCCCTGGTAGGATTTGGCAGCCTTCCTATCTGGCCTGTTGTTATAGTAAGGAGCCCTTGAATCTGGTGCCAACCTCTTCTTTGGTGAATTAGCTGTCTCTTCAGCAAATGAGTTCTTTCTCTTGGAGGGGGTAGAATCCTGTCTGGCATGAGATAGTCTCAGCTCTCTATCACGAAGCTTCAAATTCCGTTTCTTTATCACCAAATTCGCAGCTTCCTGCATGCCATCACTCAGAACTCGTTAACCTTACAGGACAGACCCTGGATTTATTGAATACATTGTGCATACTAATGAAAGCATTAATATAAAATTTAAGCTACTCTTGAGTAAGAACTTTCAGAAACCCAATTTTAAACAAGACAGTCCTAAACTAAAAGAGAATCCAAACACACCGACACAAAACAATCAACTAATACATACACAACTAAACTTCATCCTTTCATTTCCTAGCATATCATCATAAAACAGCTATATGAAAATCCAGCCCTGACAATTCTCTTTGCCCAGTCTAACATTCCATCCACAAATGTATAGCCAAAGCAAGAAAATTTCAAGAACTACAGGCCAAAGCTTCAATCTCTTACAAAGTTACAAGTGATGCTTGACAGCTCCAATGATACATATCTGGACTAGAATAAAAATAATCTACCAAAAAAATAATCACAGCCATTCCCTAAGTAAATCATAGTTTGCCACTCCTTAAATCTGGAAAGAAAATACAAAATAACAAGACCACATTTTCACACTCATGAAATATGCTCTTTTCTTTTTAAATTGGACTATTTCTTAATAGCTTGTTATATGATCTAAGCATGTAACAGTCCAACTTGATATAACTTGAAATCTTAATTAACATCCAACTTAAAATATTGACTACAGAGTGTTACAAGAACCTTAAATTTCTAAATTTTGGGTACAAATGGCAGCTCATCATAACATCAGCTTCAATGGTTATGTCACATCAGATAAAAATAGAGTTAGGAATGTGCCAACAGAGGAAAGCATGTTATTATAAATTTCAATGATAAAATTATTGAAAAAACTGAGCATTAAATAGCAATGCATCATACCCTTGTTTTAAACAGCACATAGGCGATGCCCTTTCCCAGACCTATATGAGGATCTCTAATTACTCGAACAGCTTCAATACTGGATGCAAGATCTTTAATACCAGTGAAAAGCTGATAAAGTTCTTCATCCTGCAGTGAGAATAAAGAGACATATCCAGACAAGATTAACAAAATTAGGCAGCAACAAATGCATACAGGGAGTAAATGCACATCAAGAAATCACATCATAGCTGATCACCTTCACATCAAAGGGGAGGTTACCAACAAAAACTGTCCTCTTGTTATCATAAAGGGGAGCATCTGACCCCTTTAACTTTTTGCGAGGTGGGCATGCCCTATCTACACGAATGTGATTGCTTCCAACCTATTTCAAAAAGAATAAAACAATCTTTTTTTACTTGAAACCATGTTGATTAGCCAACTTTTGGAAATGAAACATACCACAGCCATATTATGGGAGAGAGATGCCTCTGCCGATTGCTCATTCTTGAAAACAACATATGCATGAACACTGCAACACATGGTATTCTTCATAAGAAAGTGACATTGCTATGAAAATAAATAGAAATTGATATAAGGGATCGACCAAAATCACAACACGAAGTTTAATTAAACAGAAGGTCCTTATAGGCAAGAGAAGATCCCAGAAGTGGACTACCCTATAGTAAGTAAACATACATAATTAAATTAATTAGGTTTGTTTGTTAGTGATGCAACTCAAAGTTGAGATATGGCAATTAATCACAAAGCATGCACTGGAAATGGATCATCGTTTAGTTCCAGCTCTAGTAACTCAAGATCAACATTTTCACTGGTTGCTCTTCAGTTAATTACCAAGGCATGTTTTTTTTTCTCCTCAGAGTGATCATTCACATCAAGTTTCCCTTCATGCATTTAATCAATCGAAGAAGCATGTGCATGTACCATTTTGCTTACGGACATCTAATTAATTCTTTTCCAGATTATGATAACAAAAAAGCTAGAGATCATAGATTTTTTAAGGATTGTGAAACAAACCTCGAAAAACTGGAACAAGAACTTGCTAAATTTTTTATATCAGATGAACAAAGGAAGCAGATATGGTAACATTGATCAGGTGAAATTATAGAATTACGGTATGAGAATGGACATCAAAACTAACTGTCAGAATATAATTATGTCCTGAAACAACACGGAAACAAATCCATAATCTAAAGATACCTTAATTGATTTCACATGAAAAAAAAAGAGCAAATTACATCTCAAACATCTGTAAAAAACAACAGCATACCTGTCAACATTATCATTAAATTTCTTCAACAAAATAGCTCCCTTCCTCGGTATCTTGGACTGCCCAAAATGAAAACCAACAAAGCAAACCATCAAAATCAAAACAAATCAACAACAAAAAACCACAATCATCATAATCAAAGTACACCTACTTCGGCAATTGGCACGGACCGGATCCTCACAGACTCAACGTCCCCAAACTTACTAAATTCCTTAATAAGTGTCTTCTTCTTCACCTTCAAAGGCAAATTCCCAACAAACACAGTCCTCAACAACTTGCTCTCATCATCAAACCCTTCACTCTCCTTTGAAACCAGCACATCCGCAGCATCATCAGTGTTTTTCCTCTTAGCCCCAACAACAACACTCGCATTTTCCTCATTATCTACCACTGGACCATACTTTTTAGCCTCATATTCTCTCTCAAGATCGTCTCTTTTTCTCTTCTTTCTCTTCCTTAACGTTTCCTCTTCTTTTGGCTCAAAACCCGAAATGGGATTTTCAGCTTTCACCTTTTTTAGTTTCTCTGTAGTTTCATAGAAGTTGGGTTTTTGGGTGTCGACATCGGTGCTAGGGTTTTCGTTGGATTTTGGGTCTTCGGGTTTTCTTTTGAAAGGGTTGCTATCAGAGAAAAGGGAGGAGGTAGAGGCGGTTTGATCGGCGCTGCTAAATAGGGTTTTGAAGATATCGGAAAGAGCAGAAGCTGTGTGGTTCTGGGCTGTGGAGGTGTCTGGTTCCTTGTGTTTCTTTTTGCCCATTGTTTTTCGAATGGAGAAAGAGGGAGGCGGTCAGGCGGACGTGAGATTCAATTTTAAGTGATGTTATAAACCTATAGCGTGGGGAAGGTTTTGCAGGCCTCCAAAGTCCAAACTCTTTTTATAAACCTAAAGCCCATTGTTATTTTGAATATTTTTTAAATAAGCACAATTATGATTATTTATTTTCTTGGTTATTCGAAGTTGTCGATTTTAGTTTTGAGGTTGATTTAACTGTTTTCGTGCAAAATGTAATTTTAATAATTTACATTTTGCACACAGTTTTTAAAATTAACTCATTTGCTCCAATTTGCTCCACATATCTTTTGAAAGTTGTTATTTTATACCATTTCAAGGATCACTTGCACATAAGCATAATAATGAGATTTTTTTTAATATATTCACATTGGTCTTGGCATATTCACAATCATTATTTATATTTTACTCATATTAAATCAATTTAAGTTACGTGATGAACTCTTTTCACTCATTGGATATCCAACTTGATCTATCTATAAGTTTTTTTTTAATTTTTAAGAAATTGTATTTAAATTTCATGAAACATTTACAAAATCTCATTCTACAAAATTACTGTAAAGAGTCTCACATATAATCTTAATTTCTTCTATTAATGCAATATATACTTTAAAAATATGGAATTATATTATTACATATCACTAGCTATTCGAATTGATTGTTAAATTGTTGATGGTTTGTATAACTATGTGTATAGATCATTCAAGATCCTTTTTATATTTAGAAATAATACACAGTATTGAATTATGTGCTTATTATCTCTTAAATTATGTATAGACGTATTCTTTCTGCGACCGGTAAATACACCTACTGATTTTCCTGCTGGCATTGGCTCCAGCAACCAAGCAATTATCCTCCTAGCCTTCGTGTTCTGATTCAAGCTGATGCCATGCATGTAACCCTCTGGCGTCCCTAGCTAGTTTCCGTTTTCCTTCATTTCTCTAAAGATAAATTGTTACAAGAGTTTGATTATTGCCTGCTAAACGTCTCCCCTTTTGCTGTTCAAATTTGTACTTAGTTAGAGCTCTAAGTTTTCATCATGATCTGGTCGTTGAAATTCCTGGCTCAAACTCTTGCTGGCTTCCCTATGTGGTGTCGATATTCTTAGTCTTATGACCCTTCGCTTATATTTTGCTCTCATCTCCTTCTTTTTTCCTTGCGGGTTTGTTTCACCCCAACAGTATTCCGATGCTGTTTCACGATACCGACTCAATGTATCGTCTCAAGTCTCCACAAAAAAAATACGCAATGTCAAATCCAGATAGAACCATTTTGGCCTTTAACGGAAATGATCTACACTTGGCTTTCACAGTTTAAACCCAGATAGAACCATTTGCTAGTGACAAATCTCAGTGGATAAGCATGCAGATGCCGGCCTCCAACAATCACAGTGGGTGAACATGCCATATCGAACCATTACACAGCATAGAGCCCTTCCTTGCCTGCCACTTGCACCAATTACTAAACCTTTGGCCACCAATTACCAAATGTATTGTTCTGCTCACTATTCAATTACATAACCATAAACCCTTCTTTCTAGTTGACTAAAAATTCTCACGACTAGTATATATTTAGTATCAGGCTCCATAATCTGGCATCAACAGCAGTAAGAGAGGGAGCTAGCTTAAGGTAAGTTCTTCCTTGTCCAAACTAGTCCTCTATTCAGCTTGGAGTTGATTTTTCATTTCTATGCTTTTTTCCTTTTTCTAAACCATACTATAAATGATTATATATATCTCAACTGTTCGTTTTATTCTTGGAATGTTACGTGCAGTTATGGAAGAAAAGGTAGCAGCTGAACAAGTTCATAAACAAGAACAGATTAATGAAGAGGAGTCCGATGCTGTACAAAACTATGTAAGAGAAGTGGAGAACAGAGAAGAAAAAGCTGATGGTATTGAAGTTGAAAAGCCACAAATACCAAAGGAAATAGAGGAGGAAAAAAATGAAAGCAAAGCAGAAACAGCTATTGATGATAACAAGCAATCACAGGCAAAAAAAGTGGGAGGAAACCAGGCAGATATAACAAAGAAACCAAAACAGGCACCAAAGCAAATTCCCAAGATGAAAATCACAGTTCCTCAACCATTTTCCTTGGCCACTGACAAAAGAATGTCTAGAGAAAGACGAGCTTCGGTGGATTTTAAAGATCAGCAACTTCCTAAACTATCCAAATCTGCTAGTGTCAACTACAAGTAAGTTTATCAGAATTTCGAAGTTTCAACTTATTCTCTATTTCAGAGTTCTGAAGCACATCGGTCAACTTATAGCCAGGGGCATTTAAACAAACTGAGAACAGAATAACATTACGCTGAGTTAACACCTTGAAATACTTGAGTATTTACGGTTTCAATGATTCATGATTCAGGGTGCAGTCCTCGCCTAGTGCTAAAGATCTGGTGGCCTCTGAGCTGAAGCGTAGTGCTACTACTGCATCAAATTCCAGGCCGAGAGTTACATCTACCAAAACTGATGATAAGAAAGTTGAGGTGAGTTCCAATTTGATTAACGACAAAAAAAATAGCGAGTATTATGAGAAATATCTTCTCAAGCTTTCCCCTTACTGAGTATAAAGACAACCTAGTTTTCTGAAAGACTCAGGGGGGAGTCAGGCAGGCAAGCTTTATTTAACTAACACTCCTTACCTTGAAGATAATGATTCGTTTATTGTTCATTGAAAACAATATTCATGACGCTATGTATATGGCTTTCAAATAACAGAACGGTGTAAAAACTAAAGAAAAAATTCAGGTGAAGGACATCCAAAACAAATCTTCACTATCCATTCCCAAGGTATATTAATTATTATATTCGTTCTCTTCATTCTCAGACACCTCTAAAGCCTGTCCTCTTAAATTTCAGCAGACGTTAGGTACTTCCTCCCATTGATTGAATTTATATATACAAGAATTTCCCGTCACCTAAAAATTCATACACATTAATGATTACAGAAGAACCAAGCAGAGGAATCGGAGACTAATAAACTTCGGAAGAACTCAACATTCAAAACATTGCCATTGCCAAGCTTCATTCGTCGGAAAGAATCGACCTCAAAACCTGACATAAAGAAGGTAAGCAGTCTAAATTTCTTCTAGGTCCAAGAAAAGGGGAAAAAGAGAGAAGTTCATAGATTTTCTAAGCCAGAAAGGCCTTCCCAATAAAAGTTTCAGAATCTATCTCCTTTTTGTTACTTGCTTGTAGTTTGGTTGTTATTTCTAGGGGTTTCCAATAATAAATCGTTCTAAACTAGACAAGAAAGAAGAATCAAACTGCATTGCATCGAATATATATCAGGGTGTTCATGGCCATTATAGTCTATAGAGACTACGTAATCTTATGACTACTGATGTTTTGTGACTTGCAGGTTCCTACAACTGGTCCAAGGTCTGCTCTGCCTGGCCGCCAAGGACACAAGTCTATCAGCGATGCTGAGAAGAACAAAACCAAAAACATAGGCAAGAACACCGTTTCAAGAACAATAAGCAGCAGTGCGAAGGAGACTATAAGCAAACTAATCAAAGGGACTCGGAAGGCTTTGAATCCTTCAAAAGAGACTGTTAAATCTGTTGTTTCAATTGCCTGATTGACGATGCAGACCAGGACTTCGTGATGACACGGCAATTAATAGCGTGTTCTTGTTCAATTGTTAAGAGTTATTTTCTGCAGTGGAATTTGAGATGCCACAACATGTGGCAGAGATAGAATACACATCAATTTAGGATTTATCCTCCCTCCCTTGTATGCAATGAATCCATGTGGTAAGTATTATGTAATGTTAATTAGCCATGATCTTGAGATATGGCAAACCCAGATTAGCAAAGAAGCTCTCTTTTCACTTCCAGAGATGGAACTTACAGTTTGAGTTTTTTTTTGTTTTTAGGTAAAAAAAAAAAAAATGATTAGAGCGTTGAAGATGACTATGCAATTTGAAAGTGTTATATGCAAATTTTTTAAAATTATAAAATTATTGTAAACAAAATTTAATAAAATAAAATAAAAGATAGAAAAAATACATTGAAACTTTAATGATAATTTAATAAAATAAAATAAAATAAAATAGAAAAAATACATTGAAATTTTAATGGTGATATTATTGATACTGTTAAAAGGATCTCAATAAAATAAATTTAACTTCATAAAAAAAAATCATTGATGATGGCCAGAATGAATAACATAAACGTCCTGAAATCAAATAAATTTTGGTATCTTTGGACGATTTGCATGTTCTATTTTTATTATTGTTGGTGGTTTGTTTTGTATTATTAGATTTATATTATCAAGATTTTTTCAATGATATCAATTATTTAAAAGGATCTCAATAAAATAAATTTAATTTTATCAAAAAACAATCATTGATGATGACCAGAATGAATCATATAAACATCTTAAAATCAAATAAATTTTAGTATCTTTGGACGACTTGCATGTTCTATTTTTATTATTGTTGGTAGTTTTTTTTGTATTGTTAAATTTATATTAACAAGATTTTTTCAATGATATCAATTGTGTTATTATCAAATTATTTTTGTGACTTTAAATTTTTTTAATCTTTTTATTAAATATTATATCCAATAATTTGTAACTTAAGAAAAAGTTATAAATTACACTTCCGGGTGAATAGTAAATGTGTAATTTTTTAAATTTTATTATCTATTTAAATATTTTTTGCGCCTTATTATTTTATTAATTTTCTTTTACTAAGCTTAGAGTTAAAAAAATAAATGAATGAAAACTCCTTTCAGCTTCCTTAGCGGGAAAAAAGGGTGCCGACCAATTACTTATAGTTTAAACAATCACCAAGCCAAAAGATTACCACTCAACTTCGAAAAAACCAGCAGCTGCATTGTTTTAAAATACATGCGTAGCCATTACTATTAGTCGCGCAACCCATTGCTCTCTGTGAACTAAAACGGAGGAGCTCAAGCATCTAATTTAGGAAGTCACAAAATACCCACCAAGATGAAGTTGGTGTTTGATAAAGTTAATATTTGATATTAAGATTGCAATTCAATAAGTTTTTTTATTTAAAAATATATTCAAATTCATTTTATACATCAGTATGCTATAACAATTAAAAAAATTTAGAAAATTAATTTTAAAAAATAAGAAAATTCAGAAACAAAAATTGATATTCACATTTGACAATAGACTTGGGAGAAGATATTTTAGATTTGGACAGATTACACTATACAAACAGCATGCAGGGGAAAGACGACAAGTAGAAACCCCACATTCTCTCCCTCTCGGCTTCCGGATTCAAGCAAGAAGCTTTACTCTAAGGTTACAAGAATAGAGTAATATAACCCTCCTTTTCTTATTCTTCTTGTTAATTATTGAAGTTCGTTAGTTATATAATTCCTCTTTAAATATGTAAAATCAAGGGGCTGTCCCTCTGCTAAAATGCAGCAACCATGGCCGCTGCTGATGACACTTCATCAATCTTGTCCTCCTCCTCCTCCTCCTCCTCCTCCTCTTCATCTTCTTCCTCTGCCTCCCACATAAAACTTGCATATGATCCCAATACCATACTATACATGGCAAAAACAAAGGAGTAAATAAGTCACGTATTCCCATTAATAGTTATTTAAGAGATTAGGAGGGTGTGGTGTGAAAATTACCAATCATTAGGAGAGGCGAAAACAGCTTGATCAAAGTAAGATTTAGCTCGCTCCCCATCCCTTTTTGCATCCCAAATTAATTTCCCATACAAAGACAAGACCTCTCCATCTCCTGGACTCGCCAGGATTGCTCTCCCGTAGTACTCCTCTGCTTTCTCCGCGTCTCCCTCCACCTTTGACCGAAACAAAAAAAAAAAAAAAAAGATAATAAACAACTACTCGATCCAGCTACTTTGTGTCAACTAAATGAATACAAAATAATATTTTTAATATCAAATATATTTTTGCAACACACCCAAATAAAAACCACCTCTTAATCATTTCATTAATTAATTAAACATTTCCTCATTTTTTTTTTTTACCTCGTGTAAGTATTTTCCGTAGTTTCTTAGAATCAAAGCATCGTTGGGGTTTGACTTCAACATTTGCTTATAATAATCACCCATCTTGCTAACATCATCACCGCCGCTTCCCCCATGTCCGCCGTTTCCCCCATGTCCGCCGGAGGATTTACCGAATCCGTCTCCGGAAAAACCTAACTCCTCCAATGGAATCCCGCTCTTCGGCCAGATTCCAGCGTAATCATCCACACCGTCCCCAAACACATGGTCCTCGACCTCTGGTATCATCGACGGAAAAGACCGTGAACCAGCACCGGAAGGCTTCTTCAGCCCTCTGGAAGCCTCCCTCTCCGATCTGATGACATTACTCTCCGATAACGCCCTCCGAATCGGAGGTCCTGCCTGGTGATGGTTGATATCCAAATGCAGCGCGTCTCTCGGAGAACTAACACCGGAGAAGATGTTAGTCGGTGAATCGTAACGTGTTAGAGAGATTTTAGGTGAGTTTGGCCGAACCGTTGATTGGATCGGAAATGAACCGGTTCTCATTGGAACAGATTTCATGGCTTGGTTGATTGATTAGGGTGAGAACTTGATGAAATAGTTTTGGAAGAACTGGACTTGAAGCTTCCGTTCCGAGCTTTTGAGTTGTATACTTATAGGGGTTTATGGACCGTTGGATCTGTCGACTACGTTGACTTGAGAGAGAAGGAGATGCTGACACGTTTATGTCTGCACGTGAGGGGGGCTAAGGAGAAGGCACGAGCGTGGGAGTGGGGGATCGAGGGACTTTTTTGTTGAGTTGTGTAGTGCACGCGTCACGGGAAGTGCGTGATGGGATGATGTGGCAGGGCCGCGTGGAAAGGTCAGTATAAGTGGGTCCTACGTTATGGTACGGATTTGGAGTACCGCAGTGAGGTGCAATGCATGGGCTTGAAAACAGCCTTCTTCTTGTTTTTTATGCCTAGGCCCTCGCAGGCAAATGTTGTCCTGTCTTTTTACTCATGTTCCACTTTAGTCTTTAAGTTGCCAAAATATATCATGTTACTATTTATGTAGTGTTTTGTATTTTAGTACAAAATATATTAAAAATATTTTAATATTGATGTTTTTTAATGTATTTTTATTTAAAATATATTAAAATAATATTTTTAAATTTTTATTTTTGATACAAAATCATAAAAATATTTATAAATTTTCAAAAATATTTTTTGAACATAAAAATAAATACGCTCTTAATATATAATTGCCACTTGAATTAAATATATAATTGCCACTTGAATTATGAAGGTTTAATTAGTTTTAATGTATAAATTATAAATGATATGAAAACATTATTTATATCTAAAAACATCTTTACCTAATATCATTTAATGTCTCCCCTCTAACCTTTTGTTTTTCTCGTTTCATTTACTATAATCACAACCAAGTTATTTTTACTTAAAATTCTGATTAAATGATAATTACGTTTAATTTTCATAATTGTTTCATATTTTAATTCAAGAAATTATATACATTAAAAAATATTATTGAGTGCACATAGTTATAAAAGATAAAATTAATTTCAATCATTGTCCAGGAAAAACGAATTGGTTAACAATGCCAGGTGTTTCTCTTCTATTGATTTTCATTAGTTCGGTCTTCAATGCTACTAATATAATTATACTATACTTTAAAATGCATTGAAAAAATAATATACAAATATTATAGATATAAATTTATTCCATTATAGATTACACTATATATAAAATGATTACTTTATATGTGATACTGTAACATCATAAAAGTGTTGTTTTTATTGCTTTTTACACTAAAAATTATTAAATCTTGCATAATTGTCTAATTCAATATTATTATATCTGACTTGACCATTAATCAAAGATTTTAAGTTTATAATTACAACTAGATTCAAAACTCTTAGATTTGACTAAGCAATAAGATTTAAAGGTACAAAATCTAACTTTGTTGTTACCCAAATTTTTAAATTTAAAATTATTGTTAGATTCAAAATAATTAGATCTAACTTGGTCTTCAAATCCAAAATTTTGAGTTTGAAATTATTATCAAACTAAAGATTTTAGATTTAAAACTATATCAACCTAAAACTATTAAAACTCAAGATATTTAAAATATTTTTTATATATTTCTTTTAATTAATGGAGTCATTTTATTATATTTTTTATTATCATTCGAGTTTCTTAAACTATAAAATTGGTAAAAGAGATATGTTGTCACAATGTAAAAGTGTCATGTATCCAGTATGGATGGGAATAACAAGTTCATGTATTAAATGTTTTTTTTTTGTGTGTTAAATTCAAATATTTAATAAAATGAAAAGGGTTAAAAAATACATGAAACCCCATTTTAACCCTAGTTGAAGAAACAAAGAAACAAGAAACATATTTGAAATTATATATAGATTCACTAGACTACAATAAAGAAAAAACTACATAGAGTTTGAGAAAGAACACCATGAAGAAACTATTGTATTATTTATTTCTATAAGATGCATATTTATAGCCAATTAGGCACACTCAATAAATATGGTCAACAAATGAACCAAATAATGCATGAACTAGATAGTAAATATAGAGCGATAAACATAAATGGAATTAAGGACATTGAAGAACTAAAACATCACATGTCTCAACACTCTCCGCTGATGCTAGCTAGCGTTATGTGCCAATCCAAATTGAGCTTCAAGAACTTCATACTTAAACCAAATAATGCACGAAATAGATTATAAACATGAATATAACTAAGTATATTCATAAATAGAAACAACATCATCTTTTCAACATCAATAAATCTAGTGAGTGGTGGAGCCACAATAGATTAAGGGAACAATTGCTCCTTTTATTTTTTAAAATATTTTTTATATTTAAATTTTAATATAATAATTTAGCAAGTTTTTCTTCTTCTGTTTTGAATTATTGTTCCTACCTCTCTTTCTTCAATAATTTTTTTTTTTTAAGTTCTAAACTATTAAGTAGATAAGTAAATAACCTTTTATGCTTTATATTTAATGTTTTAGGTGAGTTTTCTTTATTTTTTTCTATTTATTTTATCATTTAATTTTAGTTTTATTCCTTAATAATCTAATAATTTATAGATTTTTTTAAATTATTGTGGATGTATAATATTATATGTATATGGATATGAATTAAAATGAGTTTTGATGAATTAATATGTATTTTTTTATGAATTTCATATGAAATATAGTAGTGATCAATATACTAATAATTAAAAATAAAATACTAAACAACTAAAAAAATTAGGGATAAAATAAAATAATTAAAAAAATATATTAATATTTATATTTAACTCACTTATATAAAACAACAAATTAATAAAGAATTGTTGCCAATAATTTTACTAGTCCCTAGAAGATTTAGAAATAGATAAATGAAAGTTTCATTATATATATCGACAAAGAATATCTTTAATTAAATTAATAATAAAGTCATTATTAAGTAATTTTAAAATATAAAAACTCAAAGAAATATTTATAATATAAGTTTTTTTATTTTAAAAATATTTTTAAATTAATTTTGTTTCACATGAGTTAGCATATGAATTTTAAATTGATTTCTCTATATATAACACATATCTATATAATATATAGTATTAAATATTTATAAATTATTTTTTTATTTTTATTTTTTTTTACTCCATCACTAAATTTAGTTGTTTTCTAGTTTTATAAAGTCGAGGGGTTAGAATGTTAGTGTAATATATGATAGATGGACGTCACTCATCATAAATAAAAAAATATATAGAAAGAGGGCATCAAGTATGGGCTCGGCCAATTATTATTATACAAAGACTTTGGTGACAAGGAAAGCCAAGAAACTAGTTCCAAAACCACAGCTGGATTACTCTGTGCTGCGAGGAGATAAGAATTGGGCAAATGGTATTCGTCTGTCTCCATGTTCCCGAGCTGTTTTTTATTTTTGAGTGGATGTCGTCATTAAAGAAGATTCCATACATATCTCTGTCTTTGTCATGTAAATAATGATTTAGGAATCACTTTTTTTTATTTTATGTGGGGTGCTCGGGTTAGCTTACGTGTACCACGATTAATCTACACGGTCCACTGAACATCCTGCAAGCCCAATAAACAGGTAAAGCACCGTGGAGATAACAGGCGTGCATGATAAAATTCGAACCCAATTACGAAGAAAAAGAACAAGCCCCTCCCACTGCTAGGCCAAAACCTCACTTGCGGGAATCACTTTCTTTATGTAGCTGTAGCAGTTAAAATCCTAGTGGAAGCCTCCGCCTCGTATACTGGCTGGTTCATCTCCTCCTTCCCTTCTAGTTGCTCCTCCTTGGCCCCCTGTTTCTATTCTTTCCCAGCTCTCAAGCACTGTATTTGGACTGCAAATTACAATGGGGACAAGGACCTACTTGCCCTCATGTGATCCCACGTGAAAGCACTTCAATGAGCACCACATTTGGAGAGAGTTGCCTTTAAACAAACTCAAATCTCAATTCGGTTTTATGATTAAAAAAAAAAAAAGAAGAAGGAGATTTGATTGAATTTAAAACAATTTCTTGGGACTAGAAGACAGATCTTACTTGTCATGAGATGCAAAAAAAATAAATAAAAGAGAAATCCTATTGATATTGACTTGCAATTTGAAGTAAGGAAAAGCAAATCTCATCTTCCTTGGCCGAGTTGGTTTATCTTCTCAAGTTGAAAATCACCAACGAAAACTCTCATTGGCCAAGGAAATGTCCGCCATTCTTGTCTCTGTCCTCAACTCGGAAAAAGGAGAATATAAAAGATGAGTTGATGAAAATGAAATAAAAGGATGGCCAGAAGTGATAGCATAGTCTTTCATTGTTTTTTTAATGTTATAAAAATATTTTTAAAAAATTAATTTTTTTACTATTTTTAGATATTTTAACCTGTTAATATTAAAAAATAATTTTATAAATTTTTAAATAAAAAATATTTTTAAAAAATTAATTTTTTTACTATTTTTAGATATCTTAACCTGTTAATATTAAAAAATAATTTTATAAATTTTTAAATAAAAAATATTTTTAAAAATAATCCTTCCATTCTCGAACACCTTTTTATTTTCCCAGCCTAACCTTGCTTCTAATGATCCAGGCACATTGACCCACCTGCACCCAGGAGACCGACCCTTTTTGACCTTTATGATTTTTCTATATATTTTCCTTCAACTTTAAACGAATTCTGTCGACTCCATAGAGGGTTAACATAGTGGGTCTTTTGTGCGAGCTTGAAGCAATACATGAAGAGTGCTCAATAATTTATATAAAAAACCAAGATTGAAACGACGGATGGGATTAGAATTAGAGCTTCTTTCTTGTGAAAAAAAAGAGACAGATAATGCACGGGCATCCTATTCGGGACGCTAAAAAAGAATGCACCAAATAAATTATATTTGCTTCAGTTCTCATGCTTGGTTTAAGCCGAGAATCTCAAATCCTCAAGTTTAGAAGTTGAGTTCATGAAAGCTATAAAATCCACCATTGATATTTGATAGTACTGGCATCAACACCTTGCTATCAAGCGAGACCTTAGGAATAGCTGCACCAGTGCTGACTTATTTCAATTTAGAAAAGAGGAGACCGACCCTCTTCTTATCGACTTCTGTATTTACCATTCACTAATGTGTGAGTTTCACGTGCAATAATAAGAAAGTAGTGTGAGCTTATACCATTGTGTTTTGTTCCAGGATGCATCTCCAGCAAAAGATGTGAGGGGTAAAAGGTTTCATCAAGCTTATGAATGAAGGAGCTTAACTTAGCCGCATACTGTTTTTATTTCTTTTCAGGGAAATGCTAAACTACGATCCATGTTGGCAGCTACACGAATTAGACGTGACACAAACGACACATTATCCTATTTCTCATCGAGAAAGAGGTACATTGACATATTAACAGTTCAATGCGATGGAGTCCTGTAATGAGAAATTTGAAAATATTTCCTGGGTAATTAATTAACAAGCTCATAGCACACTCAGCAAGAAAAAACATGCACGAGCTTTCCTTGTAGATTCATTTAAAATGGAAAAAACATTACTTGTAATACTCGTATAAAAAAGATTCAGGGAGCAACAAAACACAAATGTGACCATCCAGGGGATGGAGCGATGCTCTTTATTCTAGACACTGCCTGCTCATGGCCTTAGGGTATCAATACAACTGACCCGGTTGTTTTTCGACTCTCAATGTCTGCATGTGCCTGTGCTGCCTGAGATAAAGGGTACGTGTGATTTACACGGACCCTTAGAACACCCGATGCCAGGACAGAAAATAACTCTCCAGCAGCTCCTAGCAGCTCATCGCGTGTTTGATTGTAATGCATCATTGAAGGCCTCGTCAAGAACAGTGATTTTGGTGCAAGTGCAGACAGAGGAACTGGATCTGGCGTACCTGATGACTGCCCAAAACTCACCATGTAACCACGAGTCTTTAAGCATGCCAATGATCCCTGAATATGACCACTTTCTCATAAGAAACTTTTAAAAAACCAATAGCCAAATTGCAGGTTGTCTATTCATGAATTAAGCTTGCAGACCAGACTTTTTGAAATATTGCTGAATCAAAAACCCAGTTCTGGGAGGTCAAAACTAGAAATGGAAAATACTCATTCGAACTTTGGTGACATTCCTAATCAAAAAAGAAGTGCAGTCCTTCAGGTTGATATTTGTTCTCTTTAACTTTTTATTTTTCCAGCACTAGTAGAATTTTTAACAAAGTGAGGGTTTGAATCTAATACAAGATTCCTCCTGCTAAAGGAGTGCTCCCATCAACTCTTGCAAGGGCTTCTGCTGACACTCAAAACCCTGTATTAGCACAAACTCATAAAAATTGAACCTCGCTAACTATGTCCAATTGACGCTTGAATGTAGAGAGTTAAAATCAAATTACTGCCTTCACATAAAACCCTAGCAGAGTAGTCATTACCTGAAAGGTATCCTTTCCCACAGAATCATAGACCACGTCAACCCCGTTGCATGATGTTATCTCATTTACACGAGCAACAAAATCCTCTTCTTGATAAAGTATAACATGCTGACAACCATCTTCCTTGGCTTGTGCAGCCTTCTCCTTGGTCGAGACAGTTCCAATAACAGTGGCACCAAGGGCATTTGCCCATTGACATAATAGAGACCCAACACCACCAGCCGCTGCATGAACAAGGATTGTGTGCCCAGATTCAACCTGTATCACAGATACCATTGAATATTATGCATCTCTGAAAGCTTAGAAGAAATGAGCTGATCCACAAAATTCAGAACAGAATACATCTTCACAAAGTGGCAAAGTGGCAAAGTGGCAAGTTGAAATAGTTCTATGCAACCAAAACTAAAAAGTAGCTTGGAAAAAAAAAGTGGGGAGGGGGGGCACAAGGGAGAGATTTATGGAATAAGTTCATTAAACATAGATTGGTATTGTTCATGTGTCAAAAAGATTGTTAAGTACATAGGCTAGCAAGGCATATAACTCATGTTGAAGCAACAGCATAGTAGAAAATGAGCGGTCATGCCCTTGAGCATGACGGATGCTGCAATAAAAAGACTAACGGATGGGGGAACAGAGAGATTTATGGAATTAATTGTTTAACTATGCATTCACACATTTCACTCATTTAGAGAACAAGGTGGATAGAAGTGTAATTTAGGAGATTGTTGAAATCCAAATGCCACCAGGTATATAACTCACCTTGAAGCAACGGCGTAGTAGAAACTGAGTGGTCATGCCCTTAAGCATGACAGATGCTGCAACAACAGGACTAATGGATTCAGGAACAGACACAACTTTGTTTGCAGGAAGGATCTGTTCTTCTGCATATGAGCCCATAGGATCGCCAGCATAAGCTACAATATCTCCAACTTTCCTACCAGTAAGTCCAGGGCCAACAGCAAGCACCTCTCCAACAGCCTCCCTACCTGGAATAAAGAACAAATTTTAACACTCTCATGAGCAAGGATCTTTCAATGGTCTCACATTCCAACACTGACTGGTAAACAGAAAAAAATAGACAAGGTGCTTCTACACTAACAGATAAAAATATTTGTACATCTTAATGAGAAAAGGAGCACAATTCTACCAGAAACTCATAAAAAATAGTGAACTAATAAAATATATATTCTATTCTTCTAAATTTTGAATGTTGCTGTCTCACCTAATTATGATGGATGCACTCTTCTCTTCTTAAAACCCACTAAAGTTATCCTACTTTTTCATCTCATGTGTGAATTGAACATCAAGAGATAGAGCAAGAGGGAGAGTATTCTCAAGATTTGTAGTTCAAAAGTCAGTAACAACTAAAAAGACGAAAGTTCCAGTTATTAATCTTTTAGACAAGTTGGTTTTCGTTTTTCCACGATAGCAACCAAAGATGATTCATATGATGCTTTATTTCCAACTAATATCAGGCTCCGCAATCATGTGAAGGGAAGAACATGCTGGTTCAGAATGTGTTCTCATCACAGTTTCAAATCCCGAGCAGTTTAACATCAGTTTCAGAGTGATTTTCCATGGTCTAAAAAGTCACATGACTTCGGGTTGGTCACCGATCTCACTAGCAGATCTAAAGCTATGCCCAGGATGACAACGCTTCACTTCTCTGGGCATAGCTGATGGCTTTGATGGTTAATTTCTACAAAAGGAAAAAATGTTGGAGTTGGAGTTGGACTTTTGCCTTTCTAAGGTAATTATTTGCTATGAAACAAAATTAGACCATAAAAACCTTCATTAGAGGAGAACAGGTTCATCTTATTATGTAATAGAGGATGAAAGAGGACATTTTGGCAAAAAATAGCCAACAGTATCCACACACGCATGCCTTGACTAACATTTTAAAGTAAACTTAACTCAAGAAATACATGAATAACAACATATCAGAATGGGCAAACAACTCAGTAATTGCACATGGTTTGCGTGTAGAATCCACCTTGCAAGAAACATGATCAGTATTATAGTTGGACCAAGTGAGATAGGGCGAAAGTTGAAACATAACCTGGGATGAAGGGCATCGTTGAAGCCGCATAAACTCCTTTCCGGAAGTACACATCGATAAAGTTAAGCCCAATTGCCTTGTTCTTAACACGTATCTCACCCTCACCTGGCTCTCCTATCTCAACATCCTCCCATTTCAGGACCTGTCATAGTTAATACGCAAGCATTTAGTAAGTCTGAAATGAATAAGATAAACAGAGACAGAACAGCGAAGTCTCTCAAAAACAAGATTCCAAAATAAAAGGAATTTATATTTACAAGAACACTCTAATCATAAATAGGTGAAATCGCAAGCAAAATGACTTACAAAACTTACATTAAGGCAAACTTCAAAAAGAAAAATCTCTCTTTTAGTCAAAAACACACTGAACCAATTACCAACAAATGAGATAAATAAATTATTTTATTGATCCAAGACCAAGAAGATATATAGATGATCCACATCATCAGAGCAAGAGCAAAAATTCAACAACAACCCTAATTCAATAACTGCAAGAGGGTTAGCACAGTCTGATCAATAAAAAAAAACTAATCAATGATTAAGATGGCATTATTGTAATCATTATCTCAAATAAAAATGAGAGAAGGAAAGACATATATACCTCTGGTCCACCTAGCTCATGAACCCTAATAGCCTTCACCATTTTTGTTGCAGTTGCAGTAGTTGCTCTTACGGGTGGATTTCTTGGGCTTGTGAGTGTAGGAAATGGATAAAAGAAGTGGTGGGTTCGATAACTTCTCTTGTTAGTACTCCAATTCTGATTCTGAAAGAATGCTAACCTTGGATTTGGATGATGACAACACTCTGGAAATAACTGTGTTTTTAAACTGTTAGCAGCAACAATGGTAAGCGCGGTCTCTGTTCTTGCTGGAAAATCGAGGGTTAATATCATCTCTTTTTCTCATCTCTCATCTCCCCAGTGTTTGTATTATAAAAAGAAAGTACGTCCGAACTTTACCGAAATTCACAATCGATGGCATCATCTTTAAACTCTTAGCAATCTGCTTTTCGACTATTTATTTTAGTGGTTTTAGTTATTTTTTAAATAATTTTTTATATTAAAATATATATTAATAATATTTTTTTATTTTTAAAAAATTATTTTTTAATATCAGTATATTAAAATAATTAAAAATATTAAAAATATGTTAATTTGAAATAAATTAAAATATAGAAACAAATAAAATAAATTTATTAAGAAAATATAAACCTTAATATCATCTCATATTAAATCTTAAAAGTTTTTTATTTCATCAATATTACTCTTTGAATATGATCAATTTTAGAATCAAATTTTAGATAATACTAGGTAATTACCATGTGCTACACCACAAATAGAATCAAATTTTTGTAATATAAAGTCCAAGCTCTGCTAAAGTATTTTTCCAACAAAAAAATCTTCATAATTAACTTAAAATCTGATACATACACTTAATAAAATAAATTAAAAATTATATAATCTAATAAATATTAAAAAGAAATATTATCACCAACTAAAAACTAAAATGCGAAGTTGAGAAACATGTGTACGTAAAAATATTTTATGATAAGCTGCATGAAATTTTTATTTTTTAACTTAATTATATCACACTAATATCTTTATCAAAAGAATGAATATCTTTATAAGAAGAATTATAATTTAAATTCTATTGAAAATAAATAATTGACTAGGAAAACTCTTTCTTTTCTTATTAGTATCTTCAATTTAAACAAAAAAAAAATTAAAATTTTTTCTATGATATTTGTTTAATAAAAACTAAAATTATTCAGAACACAAAATAATCTAGATGATTTAAAATAAGAATTAAAAAATATTTATTAAAATAAAACCCTTGTCTCATTAACATGCTCGTTTTTTATAATAAAAAAATCACCATAATATTTGTTATACAACCTGCCATCATTATTCCCAAGTAAATTTTAGTTCTAAAAAAAACCCTAATAATTAGAATGTATTAAAAAACATAAGAATAAAAAAAATATAATATTTTCATTGTAAACTTTTTAGAAGCATCATTAAACTCGCTTAGCTAACTAATTTTAAAATTTTCTAATTTAAATTTTTATTTAATCGGAGTTTTAAATTAAATTATATAAAAATTAACTTAATATAATTTAATTGATTTGGCAAGTCAAAAAACAATTTGAAAGATTGATAAAAACTTTATTTGGCTTAAAAATATTTTAAAATATTTTTTTTTAATATTAAAATAGTGATATGATAAATCGATTTTTATCAACCCATCAATTAACTCAACTAGGTTTAATAAGTTTGTTTATCTAAAACTATTTTTTATTTAATAATATATAATAAAAATAAAAAATTCCAATAAATTAAAGAAATTAAATTTAAAATTTGATTATGATGGGATGTAAAAAAAAACACTTGCTAATATTATAAAAAATAATTTGCTATAATTGTATTTAAAAGCAAAGCAAAAGTTAAATGAAATTTAATAAAATAATATATAGAATACATTCTTAATGTGTGTGTATATATAATCTAATTTCTAAAAAATTAAATATAAATTATTGAAAAAATGGCCAAATATGCCAACCTAGAAGGCACAACACGCCTATCAATTAAAAATAATCCCAAATGCGTGGGTTTACGGTCTAAACCCATGTGCTTGAGCATTTTTTATTTCTTCTTCATAATGGATGAAAGATGTGTATTTCATTTAGTTTTTTTTTTTTTTTTGAAAAAAAAGAAAGAGAAGAAGTAGCGATGCGTCTTTCACATCCTAGTATTCTGTGTTATTAGAGAGGCAGCAAAAAAAATCATGCAATATATTAATAGAAACACTTTGACATCAAATTTAAAAATTGTTTTCAATTGAATCCAACTAACCAATGTCTTTCTCAATTATTCATTGTTTTTATGTAATTCTCTCTTTTCAAACTCAAAAACTAAAATATAAACAAAATAACATTTTAAACTAAAACATTTCATTGTCAAACTAAATTGATCAAGAAAGAAATTGAAAAATATATCAGGACAAAATTCTCCCAATAAAAACACTGACATCACAATGCTTTTAAAAAAAGAAAAAGATTGTCTTTTTTTCTTTCAATTTTAATCTTTTAATTTCTAATATTTTGTAAAATTAAGCATTAATTTAATATTGTGATAATTTTATAAAAAATAAATGATCTTAATTAATATAATATTAAATGATAAAATTAAAAGAAAAAATTAACTAACAAAGCAAAAAAAAAAAAAACTATTCAAATCCAGAGTCTTACGGTGAGGAGGGGAATAATGTTTTCCTTATCCCTTTTAGTTGTTAAATTTAAATTTAATTAATAATTAATATCTCCATGCCATTTATCCATTCACAGATAGTATCAAATAAAAGATTTCATCCATTTTGAAAATGATTTATATCTGCCTTCCATCCTCAGCACCAAACAAGCTAAATTTGTCCTGAAAATTGATTATGAATTATTAGATAAGTTGGTTTTCATTTTCAAAATTTGTCAAATCAAATTAAATTTTCAACCGTATGACTGTGTAGAAGGGAAAGTGAAAATAAATTTATTATGATTCCGTATTATAAGCGTCCATTTAAGTAAATTGGCTCAATTTCATACACTAAATACAAATACTTAATTGGATGTAGAGACTATGCAGTATGCAATCTGGTTCTTGAGAATTGAATGGTAGTTTTGGCAGCGATCAGACTATCAAAGGGGTTTTAATTGGATGGTTTTCATGGCCGTTCTTTGATATTTGGGCGGTGGCGATAGGATGTTGATCATCGGTGATGGTTGAGGAACAAGCCGTACTGGTGGAATTTGGCTTTTCATGTTTCCTTTTATGTATTTTTTTCATGTGTAAAATTACTTTGTTAATTATCGTTGTCTCGTCCAGCTCCCCTCTTTAAGGGTCCGCTTTGATGTTGGAAAATTTATTAAAATATGGTTAATGAATATATTTAAAGTTAAATTAAAAGTGAGGTTTATTTATTTTTTTGAATTAAAATTTATTAGAATTTAATCTTTAATATAATTTTTTAAAATAAAATATAAGGATGATTTAAGTAATTTGTGAGTGAATAAAAAATTAATTTTAAATACTTTTTAGTTGATATATTTTGATGAAATTCAAAAACTTTCTAAAATAATTCTATTTCTCGTATGAAAAAAAGCAAAACTTTGTTTGTGTTTATAAAATTAAAAATTAAAAAGTTAAATTGGACTCAAATAATATCCAAACTTTTTTTTAAAAAAAGTCATAAGTAAAGTAAACTTTAAGTCTAGAATTCACATGTATTAGCTTGCTCAATTTGTCTAGCCTAACTTCAGCTTCGACTTTAGATTTATTGTAAAATAATATTTCAAATTATAAAAAAAAGATTACCAATTAAAATTTAAACTCTAGCATAATCAATGAAGAATTATTTCTTTGAGCTTATTATTTTGTTTAGTCCAGCCAATTAATGTTAATAGTCTTTTCTAGAAGCATTTTCTATGAATTTGAATATTTTTTTGATTAAAAATTTAAATTTATGGTCACTATGTTCAAATTAAAATTTATATTGACTTATCAAAGATTGATAACTAAAGGAATTTATTCTGATTATTTTTTAACCTTTTAGTTTATAAAATTCACTATAAAAAAAGGATATTAACGTAGAGTTTAACACATATTTTTTCTAAATTTTTACACACTTTTCCATACCTCATTTTTAGTGTTTTTTTTCTCTTTTTATGCTTTGATTTTCGTTTCAAATATAGATTTTAGGTTTATCTCGTTGAGAAATACCTAAGTAACATATTCTTTGATTTAAATATCTTATTTAGAAATACATATAAGCTAAGGTGTTATTATTGAAATTTTAAGAGGTTTATTGCAAATATCACTTGTAACAAAAGAATAATAATAAAATTTTAAAAATAAATGATTTATTACTGACAATGACAATGACAAAACTTCATTAATTTTAAAGTGTTTCAATAAATAAGCATTTTTCTTTTCTTCCATTTAATTCTATTTTTTTAGTATGCATGCTAGGAATTAGTTTTTTTTCAATCTCTCATGCTTCTTTAAATGTATGTTTACTATAACTTTTTAGTCTTTGATAGGATGATTTTCATGATATTTATATTTACAAGTTTATTGTGTGCTTATAGTTTCATCATGAATAAACTTGAGGCATTTCTTAAAACATTTTTATGTTTAACAACTTTCATTGAATTTCTCTTTGTAAAATGAATTAATTAACACCAGGATTAGATTTTTAGATGGTGAAAATGTGGTTGATTTTTTATTCTTTATATTTTCCTATTAATTATTATTAGGCTTATCTAATTCTCCTATTTGAAAGGAATATTGTTTTTATATTTTTTTTCTATTCAATATTAATAAGATAATTTAGTTTTTTCTATGTAAAGAGTTGTAATAATTTTTTGGTAAGTGAAACTTAGATGAATATAAATTAAATATTTTGGGTATCTCCCTATAATTATAGTATTTTTAATCTTTGGAGGTTTTAACTTATAATAAATTTTTTGAGTTTTTAAAGTGATTTTAACTTATAGCAAATCTTGTTACTATTCACTTCACGGTTGAGGTAACAACTCAACAATTCCTAGTGTTTCTTTGTTGTGTATTGTTAAATCATTATGGTTAAGGTTATAAAAAATGTGTATTAAAACCTAATAATGTTTTATATGTTGTTATCGAAAATATTGATGAGATAATCGATGATGATAAGAGAGTCCCATACAAGAAATTGAAATTGGTTTGATTCGGCAGAAGGCAAAAAGATGCCCGGCTCTGCTTTGCTCTCACATTCGTTGACCATCTTTGACGCAATCCTGTCTTAGAATTTAAAATAAATTGGTTTCATTAAAATGTCCAAACCGTCAAGTTGGGTTTCAAAAAAGCACTCTTATTGTCTTCATTCTTCCTGTGACGAGTAGCTCTGCCTACGCACCTCTTGTGATTATTAGGGCGTGGAACCAGCCACACACGTTGCTCACCAAACTCCATTCGCTAGGTGTCACCCTCTAAAAAATATTGAGATTTGCTCTCTCTAATAGACTAACAACCACCTGCCAACCATCTACAATAACCAAGCTCCTTGAATTCTAGTCACCGTTCTTCATATATATAGGCGCGCGCGCGCACACACACACCTACGTCCCAGTCCAACTCCCTCTGCCCCAAGAGTTCAGACAATCAAAGAGAATCACCATTTCCAAACTCGGCTCCCTACAGCACAAAACACAGTACAACTCTCCAAAATTAATCAAAAAGGGTACTCACCTTTCTCTCTTCCATCTTAAATGGCACCAGCTTCTTTCAATCCTATTTCAAACACAGTTTGTGTAATGGATGCTTCAGGCAGCCTTGGCTTGAGCTTGGTTCAAAGGCTCCTCCAAAGAGGCTACATGGTTCATGCTGCAGTTCAAAACCGTAATTGTAATGCTTACTTTCTTCTCGTTTTATTTTTTTTCTTACCTTTTATTACTGGCGGCCCTACGTCCTTCTTTCCTTCCTTCCTTCCCTTTTCCTCTTCCTTTTGCATGCGTGGACTAAATTCATAATTGTTTTGGATATTTTCAATAAGGTGAGTTGCAACTCAACGGTCTATCTTGTGAAAACAAGAAGCTGAAGATTTTCTATGCAGACCCTTTTGACTATAAGAGCATAATCGATGCATTGAGAAGTTGTTCTGGTTTGTTTTATACCTTTGAGCCTCCAGTAGACCAGCCCACTTATGATGTGAGTTCTTTTTTTACTTTTCATGTGTTAGAAGTAAATTTAATTGCACTTTAGCTTTCATGCGATCTCCAGCTATGGCATAGATCAACATGGCAGCTTGAACTAATAATAAACTAGAAAAAACAGCACAAGGCACTACACGCTGTCCTGTGAAAAAAAGTACCATGAACTTAAAAGCTGAGCTAGAAATTTTTTCTGGCTGGAATATTAAATAAATATATATATATAATTTAAGATAAATTTATATATATAAATTTTTGGAGTTAATAGTAAAGTTTTAATTCAAATATACTATTAAAATATTAAAAATATATAATTTTAAAATAAAAATAAAAATAAACTCACTATTAAAGTTATATTATTCGATATTTTATGGGTTATAATATATCTATAATCGAATCTAAATCGATATTGTAATAATTTTTCAATTGAGATAAAATGACAATCTCATATCGACTGAAAAATAAAATAATTAAAAATTTTTTCATATCTTAATTTCTTCTTCTTTCACTTAATCTTTTTTAGATTAGTATTTTATAAGTTGGAAGTTGTAAGTTTACAAGGTTATATTCTCGCTTTTTTATTTTAATTTTTTTCTTAGGTTTTTTTATATTTTTCTCTTACTTTGCTCTTTTTTTTTCTTGCCTTTTCTTTTCTTTCTTTTTCTATTCTGCTTTTACCAAATCGACCATATACAAAAAGAAAAAATAATTAATTTGTTTTATTTTTTAATAACAAATAACCATTTTATTTTTATGGAATCGTTTTGCTTTTATTTAATTGTTTTTTATTAGCACTACCAAGTTCTATTCATTTTAAAATTTTAATTATATTTTATTTAATATATTTTAAGATTCCTCATGAAATTTCAGTTCAATCTGATAGTTGGATTGAAAATTACACTCAACAATATAAAATTAGTTAAATTATGATTTTTTATTGAATTTCTAAATTTCTTTAAAATTTTTAAAATTTTAATCCAAGTTAAAACATCATATTACAAGACTCCATATAAATTTAACCCAGGATATTATCCATATGAATTGTCCTATATTCTCTTAAAAGAGAATTATCTCATCTGAGTTATATTTATCTTTTTTTACAAAAAAAAAAATAATATGAATAATTTTCACAATCATAAAATCTTATGTTTGTGTAGAAAGGAATACAATTTTGAATATTTCCAATAATTTCTCTTTTTCCACGTAGCACAAGAAACTTTGCAATTCAAGTAATTTGACGACGAGAGAGAAGTGTTGGCGAGCTGAGAAGAACTCTTTTACAGTCGCAAAGCTCTAAAATCATGGACTTTGAATGAAAACTAATGCTACACGCCTGCACCCTTCGTTTACGCAGAGTAATTAATATGGGAGCTGCATCATTGCATGTAAATTTTCAACTTTAATTTGACATCACACACTAGCTAGCTCATAAAATAGACGTCTAGATATTTATAATTGGAAGTTGAATAATAATCAGGCTACCGTTTTGTGATCTATTTAGCTCTAGTTGTTTTGTTCAATATTGTCCGAAAAAAAAAATTAACTATTAAAATCTTATAATTTTACCTGTTAATTTAAACTCAATAAAATTGGTAAAATTATACCGATTTTATGAGTTAAAAAATTAAAAAATTATATATTACTTTTAATATTTTTATTATTTTAAATTTATATCTTGCAAAACTTATATAATTTGATAATCAAGGATTTGGTTTTGACTATAATTTTTTTAACTTTTTTAATGACATAAGTTATTTGTGGATTTTATTTTTGTAATATTAAAATACTTATTTATTCTTCATAATTTTTTATATAAATTATTAACATATCAATTAATATATTACTCTATTTTAGCTAGCAAATATATAGAATAAAAATTATAAATTAACACACCCGACTTTTAGAATAATTAATGTTAAATGATTTATTAAAGGAATTATTTATTGTAAATGATGAAGTGAGTGAGTTGATTTATTTAAAAAATAAAGGAATATGTAAATAAAATAAAAATGTTTGAATTTTTTATTATTTATTTTATTTTATTCTAATTATGTTATATTGAAATTATTAATATATAATTAATAAAAAAAAATTTATTTATGATTTTATAATTTCTTAAACTTATAATTTAAATTTATATTGTATACTCTCCTCGCGTAAAAAAATATATTTGTTACATCCTTGATTTTGTCACAAGTAGCTTGAAAAAACATCGTGGACAGCTTTCAGTACTAGTACTAGTGTAGCCATAAAGTTGTTAACATCGATCACGGCCTCCCCTGCTTCTTTGAAAGTGACTAGCGGCCTACTCTTGTATGCATAACATACTAAAAGCAAGAAATTTGTTTTATATATATATATATATATATTCAAAGTTTCGCTTGCTCGAGGCCTCGAGTCTACCAATCAATTCCAAAAATTAAAAAAAAAATCTTAAAACTTGTTGTCGCTTATGCATGTAATCAATCCATTTTATTTGCGCCCTTCTTTTTTGTTATTTATTATTTATTGAATATGATTTGAATTGTTTTTTTTTTTTAAAGAAGAAGAGTTATCATAATAAAATATGCTATACTCACATGAAATGAATTGTTCATCCTTTTTAAAATACTTACCTCCCATGCCATTCCGATTTAATAAGTACACACACAAGGATTGATCACGTGGTCTTGCTTTCTTTTATTTATTTTAGTTCACTAAAGAGTTGTCGAGTGGATTTAATTACGCCCATTACGGTGAAGGGTCTCGTCTCATTATTAGCAAAGGAACAGACTTTGGTTCTTACAGTTGACTAGTGATAATAAGACGCCGTATCTGCCATGATGAGAAAGTATTCGGATTATCGGATACTTTCTTCGCTCTCTCTCTGTCTTAAAAAAAGAAAGAAAGAAAATTCATCGAAGTTGCTTTTCAGTTTTCACAGTTTATGTCGAACCGTAGAAGCATAAACTTGTGCAAGAAAAAGTTTCAGAGGAGTAAAAAAGGGGGGTAGCGGCTGTTTTTAAAATGTTTTTTTGTTTGAAATTATTTTAAAATAATTTTTTTTATTTAATAAAATTTATTTTTAATATTAATATATTAGAATAATATGAAAACACCTAAAAAAATTAAATTGAAATAAAAAATATTTTTTAAGATAAATAGTTAATTGGGTTTGAAGATATTTTAGAATTAAGTTATAAACAACATTTCTAAAAATTTTATTTTTTTAATTTTTTTTTAATATATTAATATTAAAAATAATTTTTAAAAATTAAAACTTTTTTAATAAAAAATACTTTTAAAAAAACACTATTAAATTCTCAAACATTCTTTAAAAAATAATTACAGTGCTCTTTCCTTTCTGTCAGTGTCTCTCTCTCTCTCTTTTTTTCCTCTTCCGAATTTGGGGTTATTGGGAGAAAAGTAGGCGTTCAAATTTTGTCCCATTTGACAAACTGGGGGCCATTGGATGGGTGCAGGAATCCATGACAGAAGTGGAGGTGAGAGCAGCACACAATGTTCTGGAAGCATGTGCACAAACTGACACAATTGACAAGGTTGTGTTCACATCCTCGGCAACAGCTGTTATTTGGAGAGATGATCGCAAATCCGAGATAGCAGACCTTGATGAGAGACACTGGAGTGATATCAATTTCTGTCGTAAATTTAAGGTACAGCCTTCTTCTTTTTTATCTGAATATATATGCTTGATCAATTCCAGTGCTATTAATTACGAGCAATTTTTTTATATTATTATTATTATTATTATATGATGATGTTATGATTGGAATGAATTCTCGGACAGTTATGGCATGCCCTATCAAAAACACTAGCAGAGAAGACAACTTGGGCGTTGGCAATGGACAGAGGAGTGAATATGGTATCTGTCAATGCAGGCTTGCTGGTGAGTCCTGAACTTTCCATCAAGAACCCATATTTGACAGGAGCAGCAGAATTGTATGAAGATGGGGTTTTTGTGACTGTTGACCTAAATTTCCTGGTGGATGCCCACATATGCATCTATGAAGATGTGTCATCGTATGGACGCTATCTATGCTTCAATCATGTTGTTAATCGGCACGAGGATGCTATCGAGCTTGCTTCCATGTTAACTCCTTCCGCACCTTCACTCCCTCAGAGGTTAGCTAGTGCCTAACACGTAGACTAATAAATCAAATGACTAATGTTCAACATCGTTGATTGTTCAATACAACCTCCTTAATCGCTTTGTTACAGCTCTGACCAGGACGTGAAGATCATTCAACAAAGGATAAGCAACAAGAAATTGAACGAATTGATGGTTGGTTTTGAGAGCGGTCCCCAGCTTGTGGATTGATGGGAACCTTGTCTGAAATTGCTGATCGGTGATGGAGGCAGCTCACCACACTTGCAAGTACTGTATTAAAACGTTGTTGTATTGACGTCGACCGGCTTCATGGGTCATGCAACTGTGTATATATAGTTCTTTTCACATCTTAATAAGTGGGAGAAATTAACATGAGTAGCCACTAAAACAGTGTTTGTTTGATTATGTGGTTGTTTTTGTGTTTTAGACAAACTACAATAAATATTTATTTGATAATATAATAAAATGAAGTATTGAAATGATAGGGCCATGTACTTTTTATGTTTACATCACAAGTTAACAAGAAGCATCATCAACCTGCTTTTCCACACCAGATTCAAATGCTCCCCAATTCCAATTCCAGTTCAAGAACAGAAGCTTTACACACACACCGTTTAACAAATCTTATAACTAAATAAAGTTTGAAATTAACATTTTAAAATTTTAAAAATTATAATACAACGGTTCAACACATTCTAGCCAGTTTACATTGCAAAATATTTCTCAACCTTTGTAAATCAATCACATCCTATTTTTAATTTATCTTATGACAATATATATTTAAATATAATAAAAAATATTTTTTCCTCTTTTTAATTTATCTTAAGTAAATGTATGTTTAAATATAATGCAAATTAATAAATAAATTAGTTGTCTTTTATAGTAATTTAACATACATCATTAACTTCAACCACAATTTTAAATAAACACTAATAATTTATTGTTTCTTAAGAAACATTTTCAATTATAGTTTTATTAAAAATTTATTGAAATCAAACATACCATAATAAAAAAATAATTTTAAAAATTAACTTTTTTTAAATTTTAACACAAAAACAAATACACTCTAAGTGTTAAGCCAGCTATAATGATGGCTTGATCATATACATATATAGCGAGGAGGAGTGGATAGTATGGGATTGATTAAAATCAATTGTGATAAGATGTACACCAAGCACGCATCAAACTCTTATTGAAAGGCAATGATATTTGATTTCTGCAATCCATCTCACTGTGCTTTGCTCTGGAGTTCTTGATGCATCTCACGAGGGAAATTATATATCCTTTCTCCCAAACATGTATATTGTATTTAAAATTAAGAAATTAAATAAAGCAAGGACTAAGGAGGAGAGCACTCGCACATTCACATTATATTTATCCTCTTCTAAAGCAGTTCTAAACCCAAGAGGTGTCCAGTCGAAACAAATAAATATAACTCTTAAGAGAATTTTAATTTCCAAAGCTTATATCGTCTAGTTTGTCCATTTGTTTTATTTACTAATTTTATCCCGAAGTTGTAGCGATCTCTCCATCTCTCATTAATCCACACGAGAGAGGAAAAAAACGTAAAAATATGTTTATTTAAAAAAAAAATAGATGACCAATAAATTTTATAATATTTTTGTTAGACTAATAAGTTCACTTATTAAGTTTTTATTCCAAATAACTTTATATTTTATTCTATTTTCCTATAAAATCTTTTCACTTCAATTGAAAAATTAATATTTATTTCTTATTAAAGGCAAATCAAATTAAAAACTTTATCGAGCGATAGTTTACTTTTTGTGGTATCATTAAAGTTAGAAAGTCTCTCCATTGAGTTTCTTTATGAAATAGAAATTTATAGATATAAAAATTATTGTTATTGGTGGCTAGAATTTTTCCATTTAAAAGCTTTCTCTATCTTTTCATTTTCTAACAACTTTCACTCTCTTATCTTAGCTTTTATGAAAAAAAATATGAAAAAAAAATGAAATTTATGATTAACAGATAAAATTCAAGAACAATAAGGACAAATTGGTATGTGAAATGAAACTCAAGGATCATACCAAATTTTTTCATGTCAATTTAAAAAAGGCTTTGTTGTTTTGTTTTTTTGTTTACTGTAGTACCTATTCTTTCAACTATAAGCTTTGGTTACATTTAAAAAAATACCTTTTTTAATTCAGTTTTAGAAATTCCTAAAACCCTTGAACACACTATTGAATGTAAATAAAAGCAATTCCAATCATTTAAAATGATATTAATATAACATGTAAGGATGAAATTGCATTGAAATAAAGTTTCATAATTAAAATAAAATATAAAAAACAATATTGCTCTTTGAACAGTGCCATCCACTTGAATTCACTCTAGCACGTGAATTTCAATTTCTTTTTGGGTATTATTTTGGTAATAGATAACATTAGATTGATTACTAAGCTACATTGATTAGATTTTTACTAACATAAAAAGAATGTTTTTTACTAACATAAAAAATAATGTTGGGGAGATACGAATATTTTTAAAGTGAGAAAGAAAGATTGGAGACATGAGTGATTCAATTTACTAAATCCAATAAAAAATGTTAATTTAATAACATGGTTAAAAACAGGGCATGATAATAAATAAAGTGATTTTTTTTTTGCAATAATAACTATAAAAAATGAGCTATCATACTTGAGAGTAGAAAAAAAAAATTGTTGGAGAATCTCAATCATTTCATTGTGAATATTGCCTCACAACCAGAAAATACTTACCAAGATGATTATAATATCACAATGAAAGATTACACGAAAATATCAAAAAACAAGAAATGATCTAAAAATCAAACCAAACAAAATATCATGAAGTGAACATCTCATACTTATATTTAATTAATTAATTTAATTTAATTAATTAATTTAATATAATTAAAAAATAAAAATTCTTTTTTAAAAATGCTAAATCTAACAAAGAATAATGGTAAAAAAAACATGAGATAGTACGTGTTATTTTTAAAATTAGTAAAAAATAATCTTCTAAACTTGCAACCCATGAAATCTTAATCTTGGATTCAATTAAGAAGCTCATTTCTCAACTAATTTAATATTAAAAGATGAAATAAAAAAATAAATTTAAAAATATTTGCCAAAGTAATTCAAATAGCAATCAAAAGAATAAAGATGACATTTAATGTAAAATTAAAATTAAACAAAATATAGATGAATGAAATTAAAAAAATATATATGATTAAGAAAAGGGAGAAAAACAGAACAAATAGTAATAAAAAAATAAGGATCAAATCTGACAAATAAAAAAATTAAAAAAATTAATTTTATAAATTATCTCAATTAAAAATAAATAAATAAAAACATAGTATAAATTTGAAGGAAAACAAATTTGAAGAACTGCTTTAAAAATATAGAGGTTTAGGTGGGATAAAAAAAAGAAAAAGAGAGAAAACAATGATAAAAAAATGCTGTTGATGCTAAAATAAAGGTTCGCACACAACACGTGCCATCTTGGAAGGGAAAGGCCGTCAAGATGATTTAAACATCACTCTAAAAGCCACCATTTGATCATTTCTCTACCTTGTATGTGCGGGGTTGAATGGTCTAGCTTTAATCCATTTGTGTAATGTTAGCATTAATTTTTCTTTTAATAATATTTGTATTTATTCTTTATTTTAGCTTTTACAGCATTACACCAATCCATACTAGTTGGAAAATTGATAAAAAAATTCTCTTATAATCTCTAATCAATCTTTCATGTTCAATTTTCTAAACTGGCAATTTATGAAATTTTAAACTTGTGTTCAACCAAGAAACTTATTTTTTAAATAATTTAACGTTAAATGATGAAATAAAAAAATATTTAAATCTAAAGAAATTATTAAAGTAATTCAAAAAACAATCAAAAGAATAATGATCAAATTTGATGTAAAATTAAATTAAACTAAATATTGAGGAGTGAAATTAAAAAGTAAATTTAATTAAGAAAAGAAAATGACACCATCAAAAAATTGATGTCCTATCCCAAGTACAGGAGTGTTAAAGTAATATATAACCTGGCAAGACCGAGGTCGAATCACAGAGAGGTGGACTATATAAAATTATAAATAACAAATGAAAATGAGTTGAAAAAACCTTTTGAGATGTGATATTGATGTGAGTATTAATCAAAGATAAAAGCAATTGTCAAGATTAGATGATCCACTAATAATATTAGAAATAAGTATAGTATAATCTTTTTTTTTATTGATAAACTAAAAACCACATACAAAAGAAATTCTAATCAGATGATTTATCCTTAATAGTTCATTGTAAATTTTTAACATGATCATATTAATTATCTTATTTCAGTAACATCATACTTTTAAATATTGCTAGGAATTCATGATATTAACTTATGTTAACAAAAAATCAAGTTCTTTTCATAGCATATGTGTATGTTATACCATATAGTAAGTTATGAAAGTATCAAGTATTTGTTGTACCAAAGGTTGTAAAACACAAATCTAGATTAATCATTTAACAAGTAAGGTATTAAGAATTAGTAAAATAAAAGGATAAGACATGTTAATAACAAACTTTCTTGGATATGAAAATTGAAGTCCATATTGAGTTTATATTATATATATTCTAACACCATTAATGAAATCTTTTTACATTGACATAATAAACTTAGCTAAACATTGTCAATGAGAGAAACATAAATAAATAACATAAGAATATAATTATATCAAAAGGCATAAATAAGAAATTAATGAAAGTAAAACTTAAACATTACAAAAATATAAAGAAAGAAAGCAAGAATATAATCTTGATCTGTAAACCAAGATGTCTAAATGTATGGTAAATGCCTTCTTTTATAGGTTAAAATTCAAAACCATTCTTGTGATGACTAATTGTTGAGTGGGTGATCACCTTTTTGATTCAGTGACAACTTTTATTTTCTTATTTGAACAAAATATCATTGTTAATATTATAATTTGAATAAATATTTTTCATAAAAGTTTTGGAAAATTATCTCAGCTTTTCAATAAAATAAGAATGAGTTAATTTGGACTTCTAGAACTCGAGATATGACTTCTAAAACTCGAGATATAGGTTGAACACTAAACAATATCTGTTAAACATGTTTGTATTTGAAATAAGCATTTACTATAAATTAAAGATATCTTATATTATTAGACTTGCTATTATAAAACATGATTAAGTTAGGGAATTTAATAATACTTTAAGTGCAATATGATGATATAAAACCTTAATAAAAATGCACTTTTAAGTACTAATCAGTAAACATAACTAAACAAATAATGAAAAAAACAAGTATAAAATTTGATAAATAAAAAAATTGAAAGAAACCTAATTTTATAAATTATTTTAAATTAAAATAATAATCATAAAAAAGGTCTTAATTTGAAAGATTGCTTTGAAAATATGGAGGTTGAAAATTAAAAAAAAAAGTGAAAAGAATGATAAAAGGTTGTTGATGTTAAAATAAAAGTATGCATGCAATATGCACTGTCTTCGAAAAAAAAGCCATTAAAATGATTTAAACACTACTCTAAAAGCCACCATTTAATAATCGTATTCTCTGTTAGGTTGAACGATGTGGCTTTAATCTATGCGTGCAATACTAACATTAATGTTTGTTAATAATATTTGTATTTATTTTTTATTTTAGCTTTTATAGCACCACACCAACTCTAGCTAGCTGAAAAATTAATTAAAAAAATCCTTTTATAAACTCTAATCAATTTTTTTAATTTAATCTTTTAAATTTGTAAATTATGAAATTCTAAACTTTGATTCAATAAAGAAATTTATTTTTTAACTAATTTAATATTAAATAAAAAAATATTTAAATCTAAAAAAATTACCAAAGTAATTCAAATAACAGTAAAAAAATGATTTAAACATCACGCTAAAAGCCACCATTTGATCATTACTCTACCTTGTACGTGCGGGGTTGAATGGTCTAGCTGCAATCCATTTGTGTAATGTTAGCATTAATTTTTTTTTTAATAATATTTTCATTTATTTTTTATTTTAGCTTTTATAGCATTACACCAACCCACACTAGTTGGAAAACCGATAAAAAAATTCTCTTGTAATCTCTAATCAACCTTTCATGTTCAATTTTCTAAACTCGCAATCCGTGAAATTTTAAATTGGTGTTCAACCAAGAAACTTATTTTTTAAATAATTTAACGTTAAATGATGAAATAAAAAAAATATTTAAATCTAAAAAATTTACTAAAGTAATTCAAAAAACAATCAAAAGAATAATGATCAAATTTGATGTAAAATTAAATTAAACTAGATATTGAGGAGTGAAATTAAAAAGTAAATTTAATTAAGAAAAGGAAATGACACTATCAAGAGATTGATATCCTATTCCAAATACAAGAGTGTTAAAGTAATACATAACTTGGCAAGACCGAGGTTGAATCATAGAGAGGTGAACTATATAAAATTATAAATAACAAATGAAAATGAGTTGAAAAAACCTTTTGAGATGTGATATTGATGTGAGTATTAATTAAAGATAAAAGCAATTGTCAAGATTAGAGGATCCGCTAATAATATTAGAAATAAGTATAGTATAATCTTTTTTTTATTGATAAACTAAAAATCACACACACAAAAAATTCTAATCAGATGATTTATCCTTAATAGTTCATTATAAATTTTTAACATATTCATATTAATTATCTTATTTCAGTAACATCATACTTTTAAATATTGTTAGGAATTCATGATGTTAACTTATGTTAACAACAAATCAAGTTCTTTTCATAACATATATGTAGGTTATACCATATAGTAAGTTATGAAAGTACCAAGTATTTGTTGTACCAAAGGTTGTAAAACACAAATCTAGATTAATCATTTAACAAGTAAGGTATTAAGAATTAGTAAGATAAAAGGATAAGACATGTTAATAACAAACTTTCTTGGATATGAAAATTCAAGTCCATGTTGAGTTTATATTATATATATTCTAACACCATTAATGAAATTTTTTTACATTGACATAATAAACTTAGCTAAACATTATTAATGAGAGAAACATAAATAAACAACATAAGAATATAATTATATCAAAAAGCATAAATAAGAGATTAATGAAAGCAAAACTTAAATATTACAAAAATATAAAGAAAGAAAGCAAGAATATGATCTTGATCTGTAAATCAAGATGTCTAAATGTATGGTAAATGCTTCCTTTTATAGGTTAAAATTCAGAACCATTCTTACGATGACTAATTGTTGAGTGGGTGATCACCTTTTTGGTTTAGTGACAACCTTTATTTCTTTATCTGAACAAAATATTATTATTAATATCAAAATTTGAAAAAATATTCTTCATGAAAGTTCTGGAAAATTGTCTCAGTTTTTCAATAAAATAAGAATGAGCTCATTTGGACTTCTAGCACTCGAGATATAGGTTGAACACTGAACAATATCTGTATGTTTGTATTTGAAATGAGCATTTACTATAAATTAAAGATATCTTATATTATTAGACTTGTTATTATAAAACATGATTAAGTTAGGAAATTTAATGATATTTTAAGTATAATATGATGATATAAAACCTTAATAAAAATGTACTTTTAAGTACTAATCAATAAGCAAAACAAAACAAATAATAAAAAAAACAAGTATAAAATTTGATAAATTAAAAAATTGAAAAAAATCTAATTTTATAAATTTTTTTAAATTAAAATAATAATCATAAAAAAGATCTTAATTTGAAAGATTACTTTGAAAATATAGAGGTTGAAAATTAAAAAAAAAAGAGTGAAAAGAATGATAAAAAGTTGTTGATGTTAAAATAAAAGTATGCATGCAATATGCACCGTCTTCGAAGAAAAAAGCCATTAAAATAATTTAAACACTACTCTAAAAGACACCATTTAATAATCATATTCTCTGTCAGGTTGAACAATGTGGCTTTAATCTATGCGTGCAATACTAACATTAATGTTTGTTAATAGTATTTGTATTTATTTTTTATTTAAGCTTTTATATCACCACACCAACTCTACACCAACTCTAGTTAGCTGAAAAATTAATTAAAAAATCCTCTTATAATCTCTAATTAATTTTTTTAATTTAATCTTTTAAACTTGTAAATTGTAAAATTCTAAACTTTGGTTCAATAAAAAAATTTATTTTTTAACTAATTTAATATTAAATAAAAAAATAAAAAAATTTAAATCTAAAAAAATTGCCAAAGTAATTCAAATAGCAGTAAAAAAAAATAAGAATTAAATTTGATATAAAATTAAAATTAAACTAAATATTAAGAGGTAAAATTAAAAAGTAAATTTAATTAAGAAAAAGAAACAAAACAAAACAAATAATAAAAAATAAGGATAAAATCTGACAGATAAAAAAGTTAAAAAAATTAATTTTATATATTATTTAAAAAAAAATATAATCTAAACTTAAAAAAAATAATTAAAAAGCTGTTCTGAAAATAAAAAAATTATAGTAAAAAAATGAGAGAGGAGTGAATTAAAAAAAGAAAATTATCAACGCTAAAATAAAGTTTGTATGTAACACATATCACCTTGAAGAGAAAAGCTACCAAAACGATTCAAATATCACATCCAAGCATTCTTGAGATCTTCAAATATCACACCCAAACATTCTTGAAAAAAAAGAGAGTAATGTTAGTATAAATGATTTTTAATTTTAATCAATCAAGTATGTGAATTTTAATTTTTATTATGGTAAAAAAATGAAAAGCTGGAGTACTAAATAAAATTCTTTGTCTGATTATCATATCCAAACATTCTTGAGATCTTCTCAATGAAGATTGGAGCAGATCATTTATAAACGAAATGACACAAAAACTAAAGGAAGGAAGGAAGGAACGAGGACATGGAGTGCATTTCAGATTTCTCTTCTCGATAACTTCATTGATTTCTTTTTTTATTATTATCGGAACAGAGTTTTTGTATATTTTTGGAAAATCGAAATCTAATCTATCTATTTCCTGTCGCTCTCCTACAACCAAAATCCATCTCTAAATTTCGAAGCTTTATCACCACCCTTCAAAAAGTCTACCCGCTTTGTGTCCACTTAGACACTCAAATTTTCTATTTTCACTCCCTTTTTTCTTTTGATACTTTCTAAATTCTCCTCCATATCCCAAGCCCCTGGATCCAAAACTTATTTATCCATGAATTTTCTGGTTTTACCTGCTGCTGCTGTACTAGTATTTCAATATTTATCTCATTTTCACCGCAAGTTTTATTGAAAACCCTTTGAATCTAGTCTTAGAAGTGTTAACTAAAAACCCATTTCAAGAATTCAGGTAATTGAATGTCAAGTTTCCTCCTTTGATCAGGTAATTGAAAACCCTTTAATTTGAATTCTTTCTGCATCGGATGCTGTTTTAGGTCAAGCTCTGTGTTACTCGGTCCTTGGTGTGTTAATTAAAATACCCGTTTCTCGGATTTTGTTAATTTCACATCCTTGCTTCATTTCTATCAATTTTAGTTCATGGGTTTCGTGTTTTATGTACTGTTTTTTTCATCTTCATCACCAGTTAGGGTTTCATCTTCAAAGTTTTCAACTTTAATATCATTTGGTTAGTTGGTTTTAAGTTATAAAATGGATTACAATAGGGATTTTTCTGGTGGAAATGTAATTCCAATTACTGGTCCAGATAGCTGGATTTCAAATTCCTCTGATTCCAATTCTGTCTGGGCCACAGAAGATGATTACCGTTTTTGGAATAATTCTGATGGCCTTAATGACAACACTCCTTCCAATTCCAATTACCAATCCTCAGAAACACTTTCTGGTAGCGAACCACCAAATAAGAAATCGAAAAACAATTCTCAGGAATTGAATTCAAAGAAATCGATTGGGAAAATGTTTTTCAAGACCAAACTTTGCTGTAAGTTCCGGGCAGGCACATGCCCATACATCACAAACTGCAACTTTGCACACAGCATGGAGGAGCTTCGGCGTCCACCTCCAAACTGGCAGGAGATAGTGGCTGCGCATGAAGAAGAGAAAGGGAACACAGTGGATGCCAGAGAGGAATTTCAAATCCCATCAATAGTGGGATTTGGAGCGGAGACACAGCGGTCTTCTAAAGGGAGGCATTGTAAGAAGTTTTATACAGAGGAAGGGTGTCCGTATGGGGATAATTGCACGTTTTTGCACGACGAGCAGTCAAAGAATCGGGAGAGTGTGGCAATAAGTTTGGGGCCTGGAGGGTATGGAGGGGGTGGTGGAGGGGGAGGAGGTGGAGGTGGTGGAGGTGGTGGAGGTGGTGGTGGTGTTGGTGGTGGTGGTGGAGGAGGAGGAGGAGGAGGAGGAGGAGGAGGAAATGCAGGTAGCAATGCAGTTAATGTGAAGCCATCAAATTGGAAGACAAGAATTTGTAACAAGTGGGAACTTACTGGATATTGCCCATTTGGGAATAAGTGTCACTTTGCTCATGGAGTAGGAGGTATGCCTCATGAATTGTGAATTTTGTACCATTGATGATTTCAGTTTTTGGCAAGGACTAGGATTTATGAGCAGGAGAAATTTTCTATTGATTATTTGGTACTGAATAAATGTAAAAGGTAGTGACTTCTATAATTTTGAAATAGTTGTTTGGTTGCATATGTTATTTAAGGGTGCCCCAGTATTAGAAAGTGGAACATGTTTGATTGATTTCGATGCCAGACAAATAGAAGACTTGTGTTTTTCTTTTTTTCTTTTTTTGGTATGTCGTGTGTAATGGTTGTGCATATCTTTTATGGAAGTATTAGCTGGCATGTACTACCAGTTGATGGACTTATATTTCTTAGTTTAATGGTTTAAGATCACACATCTCAATTTCTGAATAAAATAGATATTTGTTTATATTCCTGACCTGAAAACGCTTCGGTTTTGGGGCATTTTGAATCTTGTACTGCTAAGTAACTAGCTGCAATGCTTTCATAACAGAAGGTGAATGACAATTTTCCAGCTAACCTGGGACTTCATTTGAGTTTTGTTACATTAGTTGGTACCATAAACTGCTGACATTTTATGAATGCTTAACATGAGCTATCTTGCTGTTGTTTACACCACATGACTATCTAAAGATCGCTTTGGTTTATTTCCCCTGTTATTTCCCAATTAAATTAAAGGAAAATTTAAATATCTTTCCATAGTATTAGATAATTTGCAGTGAGATTTCATTTCCTTTACTTCTGGTCTGATATGCTGATGCTTGATGCGTGTTTCTTTAACAATTTATAAGTTTGTTGTTTAATGCAAACTGTTGAAATGTTCCACATATCAAATGAGAATTGAAATGTCATTCTTATCTTATTCAAAAGTATAAATGCCTAACATTTGGCATGCTTTCTGTCATTAGATTTCCTTGGTCATGTTTATGAACATCTGATAATTGCTGGTTTTATCCCCTTTTCCCCTTTGGATGGATAAGAACATGAAACACAGAGTTATTTTTTTTCAAAGAGGAATACTAGTTGTTGTTCTCTATGTTTTGGATGAATGTCGGTTCAGAGTACTAGCATGATGATGGAGCTGCTCTTTTGTTTTCCCCTTTCTTTCTTTGGTTCTTTTTTTTCCCCTTTGATGTGATTGAAGTATGCTAGATGCTAACTTTGGAGTTGAATCATCTGACTGCAGAGTTACACCGTTATGGTGGAGGGCTTGTGGAGATGGATGCAAAAGATTCTGCTTTTGTCCCTGTTGAGTCAAAGCAGGGAGGAGTGCCTTCAAAAAATCCACCAGAAACTGTGGTCGCATCAGTTACTTCTGTGCCTAATTCAGATGTTTATCACCTTGGAGTTCCGTCACAGAAATCATCTATTCTTATTCAGAGGCCTGGACAAAGAACTCATCAGAAATGGAAGGGTCCAGACAAAATCAGTAGGATATATGGTGACTGGATTGATGACATTGAATAGGGTCAGGTTTTTTTACCTGTGTAGCATTCTGACAGAATTTAAAATGTTCAAGGACACGTGCAAGAAGGTTTAAATGGCCAAGTGCAGTGTTTGCTGTCTTGAGACTTGAAGAGATTGGGAAGGCTTCAGCTCTTAGATTGAAGAGGTCTATGTTTACTGGCTTGAAGTTTCAGGATGGTCCCTTGCTGATTGGAATGTCAGACCCGTAGTGTTTATGCATGGATTTGAGTTTCCAGTGTGGAAATTTGAAGCTTGTACTACATTTGTAGTGTTGATCTTTGTAGTGAAGTATGATAACTGGATTCCAAGGAGATCTGTTGTCTTTGTAGTTGTACCACTTTGGATTAATTTCCCAATTTAATATTTAGCTCCTACGGTCCCCCCCTCAATAATTGTAGTTTTAGCTGTGATGTGCAGGTCAGCAGGTGTCAAACAACTTTTGTCATGAAATTTGCACGTTCTGAGCTATAAGATGGACGGCGAGGGAGACTGGGTATGTGAGGACGTATCTGCTTAGGTAAACAGAAAGTCGAAATTGAGCTGGGCATATTTTGAGATTATTATTCGGATGAAAAAACCATGAATCCTACCATTGTTCTGATATCATCATGAACCCTTGTGGTGCCAAATTTATGCATAGTTTGCCTTTTGGATATGATTGTTTTGCCATTTTTTTTCTTTTCTTTTCGAGAAGATCTGTTTGCCATTAGCATTTGAAAGAAGGTAACATGAAAATAGAAAATAAAAGAAGAGGGAGAAAAACCTATGAGGAGGTGTTGGAAAAGACCGGGGTAAATCACTGTGCTTTAGGATCTGGTATGATGGTGTCCCCGCAGCATCTTATAACCTACTCAACGGTCGCTAGTTTATCAACCCTGCGTTATATGTTTATTCAAGGAGGGTTTTGATCAAATTTGATGTAGGTATACGTGGGCGACGACATTGTTTTTAGTCACTCCACATAAAGGCCCGTGGAAATTATCCAGTACTACAGATACCGTGTGGTTGGAAATTGGAAGCTTTTTCGCTGCCGCCTGTGGTGGTTGAATTGGAAAGCCTAGAAGATTCCTTATTTGCAGGACATTAATTTTGTTTTTCTCGATTCCCTTGATATACAGATTTTTGTCCCTGTAGCTGAGATGTGAAACCAGGACAGAACCTGATCTACTAAAGCTATTCTAATTCCAAGGGTTAGAATCCTAGCAGAGTACACGGACGATGAGTAATATTTTGTTTTTGTTTTTTTTAATTTTTTAATTAATTTTTTTAACGTTTTCACATTATTTTAATTTTAATGTATTAATATCAACAATAATTTTTTTAAAATAAAAAATATTATTTTAATATATTTCTAAATAAAATATATTTTACAAAACAACTGAAAATTCAATATTATAACTGCGAAAGTTTGAAACATTGCATTTTAAGGTTACAAAAAAAAAATAGTTGCACTAATTATGTACTGAGAGGTACGAAGGCTTGAGCCCTTGTCTAGTGGTTGGTTGGTAGGTTGGCTGGCATCATAACGCCGGACGGCCAAGGCAAGACCATATTAATCTCAGGTGTGACGGTAACATCACTCCAGATTCAATCTCGATTGTGATTTCGTGTGATTGGTACAAATGATCTGAATCTGGTTGGGTTGAGTGGGACATTTTGTGTTTGGTGATTATGTGAAAATAAGACCAATGACCTAAAAAAGAAAAATGTTACTATTTGTTTTGGCACTATAGGATGAGAGAAATTAGCTGAGCCAAAATTGCTGCTGTTCAGACAAAGCTCCTCAACCTTCTCACAAGGACTCGTTCAATGGCCATTATCTCTGTCATGGGTAAGAAACCAATCATTCCACAACCAAGGACAAGAAATTGATGTCTCTACATCACCGTTCCAAATTAAGCCACCTTCTTATATGATCCCAGCCACATTGAATTGCCTCTTTCTCTCTTCCTTGTTAGGCCTCAAATTCCACCAACACAACAGAAATGGATTCATTGTCTCTTGGTTGAATTTTCCTTCATCCATGCAAAAACCTAAGGCCGGCTAAACTCCAAGCTCCGGCCAGCCGACTAGGCTGCATCTCTGATCCTCGATGTCGTCTAATTCTTCATCATACCCAACAACTCTATCAATGGGCTCACCGGCAATAACCCTAGTTGTAACCGTAGTTCTTCTTGTGCTCTTCTTTATAGGTTTCTTCTCTATATGCTTTTATAGATTTTTTATGGAAGGCATCGTGCACGGTTGGCATCTCAGGCAGAGTTCACTTGGCCTTGTAAATCCGGCTAGTTCAAAAGAGAATCCCGGACTTGACTCTTCACAAATACAACTTTTCCCAACATTTACATATTCAAGCGTCAAAGATTTTCGACGCGAACAACACGGACTTGAATGTGCAATTTGCTTGGCAGAGTTTTCCGATGAAGATCTAGTACGCCTTTTAACGGTTTGCTACCATGTTTTCCACCAAGAATGCATTGATCTTTGGCTTGGATCCCACAAAACATGTCCAGTTTGTCGTAGAGATCTTGACTTGCCTATGGAAGCATTGGAAAAGGCTCGGATAGGAGATCACCGAGCGGACATTAATGTGCATGATACTAATGAAACAAACTTATTGCTAGAGCATGCCATTAGCATTCATGTTAGCGAAGATAGTGGCGAGGAAGGTAGAGAAGGACATGGTAGAGGAAGCTCGACTCAGGATGTGGACAGACAAAACGAAGGGCATGAAAAGATATTGGGAATGTCAAGGTCACACTCGACAGGGCACTCAATACTAGCAACTAGAGAAGAAGAGGATAGATATACTTTGAGATTGATGGAACGTGTGAAGGTAAAAATTACAAGGGGGCATTGTGCAACAGGAAGTTGTATTACGTTTGGGGACTACTCTGGCCCTATGAATGATGGCCATGGAGGCTTCTCCGGGTGGTCGCATGGAGGCGTCAAAAGAGAATAACGCTTCCATTATGCTCTCCTTTTTTCCTTTTCTTGCACCATATTTTGATTACATTATTTGAAACTTTTTGATCGCTCTAAAAAATTATACAGAATTTATTCGAAGTTGGCTTGCCGTCATTCTGCTGTTTGTAGGCCTCAGAAAAATGCATAGATACGAGCTTATTGATTCCCTGTCAAATTCGGATTAAGGTATTTAGCTTGCTCTCTTGTTGTCGTTACCTTATGTATAGTCAAATCTTTCCTCTTATGAACAGGACATGGTTGAAACTTTTAAATGGTTGACTGTAAGCTTTATAACTGAGATTTTATGAATGCTTTCTCCTGTATAAACACTTTCTTCGTTGCTGAAAGACTTTACAACAAAGTTTTAAATCCCTCGAACTGTCAGGAATATTACCATGTACACAAATTTGAGTACCTGAAAATTAAACAATCACTTGAGTATAAATATTTAATTTTATCAAAATATATGAATAGGTTTAATTTTTATTTAAATTCTTCATACAAAAAATAAAACAATAATTTAATTATTTTCTTGAATTTGATTTGTGGTGATTTTATTTATTTATAAGATCAAGTCAGAATTTGTATTTTACAAGAATATGAATATAGATGTGTCCGGTAAAACAAGATTTGATGATTTGATAATTTGTAAAATATTTTTGATTTATCTTTAAAATATTATTAAAAAAAAGCTTGAGAACTTTTGTGAGAGCTTCATTACTTACAAAGTTTTGAAGAAAATTTTTTATTTTTTTGAAAAAAATATTATTTATATCTAAAGTGAAGCCCTTTATTTATAGATATTTGTAGGGGTATTTAAGTTTTTTTTATCAATGTCATATGATATTATTTTATTTATTGATTTTTATTTATCAAATCTTATATTTATGATAAAATATCTTAAATATCTCTTCCCATTTATTTTTCATGTCATTTATCTTAAATTTATTTTATTTTTAAGTAACAATAAAATAAAAATAACACAACAAATTTTGATTGGTTGAAATTTTTATTTTTATAGATTTCTCCTCAAGATAAGCTCACTTAAACTTAACAATAAATGTACATGCCTAAAAAATATAGTTAAGAGAGTTTAATATTTTAAATATATTTTTAGCTAAATTAGTACATTGTTGTTTGCTTTTTCACACAAATTAGTATCATTTAAATAAAATTTTATTTAATCATATTAAACTCTCACAATAAATTATTATAGATATTTTTTATTGTGAAAATAAAATATAATTATCAAAACTGGAAGTTTATGTGCTAGTTTTGATTAAAATTTATGAAATCAAATGATAAAATCAAAGTTTAATGCTAGACTTAAAGCAATTATAGATTTTAGAAACCAAATTAAAAATTATAAAACCTACTCCAAGCATGTACTATAACAATGAATGGTAACCAACAATTTTGATCGACTCATGAGAATTCACTCTTTATCGAAAATGGTTACTATGAAATCTTGTTTCTATTAACTTTTAGGTCATACATTTATATTTTTATATATCTTGATGATAACAATAATATAAAAATTAAAATAATAATATGTTTAGTTGAAAATAAACTTTGAATAGATTTTATACAAAAAGTACATCTACAAGCATGATGAAAATCCATGAAATAAGAAAACTAAAGATTTGATTTAAGTATACATTTTAGTGTTAATTGTAAATTTTTATATGTTACTTGATTGTACAAATTAAAATGAATGCCCATATTTTACTTTGTATGTATTTTAAAAGGATTGATAGAATGTTTCTAAGAATTCACCTAGGATTAAAACTAACCAATCTAGATTTTGCATGAACCAATCAACTATTTGAGTTTATCAAATGAACTAATCAATTGCTTATTCATTTATGATAAGCACATGGGAATTCTACAATAACCGATAAATTGTTTCACTATCATTGAAATTGTAACAACTATAAACAACTAGTTTATATATATATATATATATATATATATAGAGAAAGAGAGAGAGAGAGAGAATCCAAATAGATATGTTATACAAGCTATTTTAAAAGTAAAACAACTTTAAAATCATTAATCTTTAATCAATACTCGTATTTGTGCAATCAAACCAAACCTTCATAGTCTTATACAAGATCATATATTCTCATTCTCACAACACTAAAATACTTTAAAATCCCTTGAGTGCCATCTAATGAGATATAAAGATTCTTAGATTTTTAGTTGTGAAATCCACTCTATTGACAAAGTAATTTTGTGTTAATAAAATCACACTTATAAACTTTGTTATATTTAGTAACCCAATCAAAGAAATATTTTATATCCATATTTCTATTAAAGTTAAAGAACTATATTGTTAATCATAATTCATTCTTCTCGAGATAAATTTATCTCTTAGGTTATGACTTGTTATTATTTGTAAAACCCGTATAACCTCTTACAACTTCAACCACCTAACTCCTCCATATATACAAGTTTTGGTTATCTATATAGGATTATAAAAACATGTATGAAGTTTGATTTACCTTGAGGTGAGTCTTTATATACACCCATCTTCTTTACTAAGATTCATGTTTATGTCTTTTCTTGGCGACAACTAATCTAGTCATTTAGTTATGTTTGTTAATAAATGCTTTATTGGATTAAAGTTCTATGACATGGTTCTCTAAGCTACCTTATAATCATTTTGTGATGCATCTTTCACTTTTATATCATAAAGTGTAAAGATGTTATCAATATTTTTTTATATTAAAGAGGTACAAACATCAAAGGGGTCAACCTGTACCAATTTACACAATATATAATGAAAAATTAATAATTATGATTTTTCAAACCCTATGTAATAACCTTAAACTATAAAGAAAATCTTCGTTCAATAAATTCCAAATAATATGAAATCAATTCTAAAATAACTTATAAATCTTTTTAAATAAGATTTAGTTTGAATTAGTTTAAAAAGGAAAATAAATCCCAAAACTACTAGGAAATTAAAGAATCCCAAAATTACTAGTTATATATATCCATTAATGAAATATTTATTATAACATTTGATATTTTTTTCAGGATCCAAATATAATAAATTTAAACTATCACTAACATTCCTACATAATTGCAATAATTAATAGTTAAAGAAAAATGTTTAATGAAATTAAAAATTACAAGATATAATAATTAGTAAGTAGTGCTTATATGTATTCTGAAACACTTTGTAAATTATTTATTTTGTAATTGAAAATTTTAAGATTCTGTAAGATGTGAATTTTAAGATAGTAAAAATTGATAATATTACCTATAATGAATATTTCAACCTATCAATTTATGATACTATAAAAAAATTATTTAAAAATAACATATTAATATTGTAATTATTAAATAAAATATCTTAATTCATATTTGAATTTAATTTTTATTAGGTATCTTTTTTTTTTTTTGGTATTGGCCTCTATAATGAGAAAATATTGATAAATTTTCACTTGAAAAGAGTTATCCATCATCATTGTGTGTTAAAATACAATTTATTTTTATTTTCAAATAAAATTTAAAATAGTATAAAATAAATATTAAGATATTTTTTGTAATATAAATCTTTCATATTAAACTCTGCATGCACATTATGTCTTTTACTTTATTTTTTTTAAGTTAAGTAAATAGATAAATAAAATTAAATGAATGTCTTAAATTTAATATGAAAAAAACAATATAAATTTAAAAAGTGGCGATCGCTCGTCAACCATCGGCAGTTTTTGATGGCTGTCATAGAATAGGAGCAAGGGTTCTAGGCTGCTAGCAATTAACAACTAGCAGCTCCTAAATGTCCGTCCTTTCGATGACAAGCTCAACTCAACTTCCAAGACGTCAATATAACAAGTTCTTAAAGATTTTTAGAGAAAATAAAATGATAAAAATCAGCCGTCTCTTAAGGAGTGGTTCAACTCGAAAGGGCAATAATTTTGTTTTTGGATCAACTCGCAAGGGCACAAATTTTAAACTGTGGGGGTAGAGGTGGGTACTGATGAACCTGCAGGTGTAAAAATGAAGCTCACCCTTTGGTTGACCTTTAATTATAGGCATAGCCTCATGTTGAATGTCCTGATGAAATATAGAATTTCAGGAGCACATTCAAGTAACAGCACAGCTTCATCCTCTTGTTCACGTGATTCAATATGGAATTTCATCCTCTTGTCATGTCATGCCGCGTTGTTACAAGCACGCAGTCGGATTAATATATTTATTTTCTTGCAGGTTCATACGGGGGAACAAGGAGTGCACCGGGATTTCTTTGTCACACTAGCGGCTGACATCCATAATTAACATCCCGCCACAATATTCAGGAAGTCTCGGTGTAGCAATTCTTATTGGTGTAATTGCTTTTCCTGGAGATGCATTATAATTGTTTTCACTGAAGATTGATGAGTCATGGATTAAATAAGCACCTCCTTTCTAACAAAAAGGGAACAGATATCATGACAAAAAATGAGGGAATGTATAGTAAACTCGGGAAGGATAATTTCAACTGAACTGATCATTTAACGCTTTTGGTATTGGAAAGGAAATGCTTGTCGCATAGAAATATTTTTTGTGCCTTTCATTTCTTCTCCTCTAATGCATGATTCCTCCAAGGACCTTTATGAAGTAGTGCGATATCTGTTCATTTTAGGAACGATAAGCTGCATTTACAACTCTGGTTATGCTACTTATTTGATCCATGATCTTTGATCTGCAAGTATCCAGATTTTGCCTTGTAATAACTCAAATCTTTTTTAATTTAAAACCATTAGAAAAGCCCCCTGTTTTTTTTTTTTTTGCCTGTGTAGTTGCATCAAAAAGTCAATTCACGCCCCATTTAGTGATTTTGATCGATTGCATCCAAAATTGCCTATACTTGGATCAGATCGCCCCCCCAACTGATCAAAAGCCTTGAATTCAACAATAAATCCACTGATAAAAGAATTTGAAAAGAGAGGAAAAGAGGTATTGTTAAATTGAATTCATATGTCTTGCATGTGATCTTAAATTTGGCAGCGCAATCTGGCTTATGTTACCCAGGTGTTGGCTGAAATCTTTCAGGTGATTCCCATGTTATTCTTTTTTTTTTAACTATATTTAAAATTCAATTCTGCATTTATTTTATATAATTGTTAGTTTAGGTTTCATGATGCAATTTCAAGCATTTTTTGAAGAAAGGATGATGTGTTTTCTGGTTAAAGAATTACTCATTCATGTGCGTGTTTATTGCTAATATTTGATGCGGCTTCTGTCTCTATACAAGACTTGAGTTGGCACTACAGTAGGTGCTGTTCGATTATGCTATCGCAGACCATTGGGCTCATTTCTTCTGGTAAACGAAAGATTCTGTACTGAATTTGATGCTCTGAAAAGCTTTCCTTTTAATCTTGCCACCCACCCACTCACTCCCAGGTGAGTTTGCATGAATGATTTGCTGAGTTTTCCTGTTCTTACATTGCCAGCAAACTTGCTTACTGGCTGGTGAACTTGTATGGGGATACTCTGTTTACCCCATCACTCTCAGCCCTTCTTTCTTGCTTATGCATATTGTGTATCTAATCATAACTGGCATTGCTGATTTTTATGGTGTTAAATTGAAAATTTTGATAGAGCGACTTTGCTTTCTGTATAGAAACGACATTTTGGTTTAAGGCCTTGGGTTGCGGCAAAGTATTTCGCAGCTAGAGCAAATTCTCATCTGTACACTAAAATTGCAATTCATACCATCTAATTTTCTTACTATTCCTCCTCTGTTATTACTCGTGTTTTTTATATGCAAAGGATGTTGCTAGTTTATGCCATTTCCGACATCACATATTTGATCATGGTAATAGAACTAATTGTCATGGTGGCAAATAAGAAGAGGCACGGGCATTGACAAGAACTCACATATAATTTGCTACATATTAATCATTTCCCTATTGCCATATGCTTTTTATGATCGACAAGCATCCAACTTTTACTGTTGATGGCATGATCTTTTCACATCCCTTTTCTGTATGGAAATATAGATCCTTTCCTTGAATTGTGTAAATCTTGAACAATATGAGGAAAAACTTCAAAAACAGTATTGCAATAAGAATTAGGGGAAAAAAGGTAGATGAAAACGGAGCTGAAAGTTAAGTTTGGACGATTGCTAGGATATTGCACTTTGGAAGTTGATGGTCACATGGATTCTCTGCAGAGCCTGACATTTTGGACCATGGTCCAAGGTCAGATCATCCTAACATTGTTCCTCATCACAAGATAAGGCTACAGTTCCCACCGATCGTAATCTCTGGATCGCTTTCAGATATGCAGTATCCCCTGTACGTATATTTCTACATGGATCAATACTTGAACATCTTTAAAAAAAAACCAAACAAATTATGTGTTCGATGTAGAGATGCAAATAGATGGACATGTCCAGTGACATGTCTGCAAAAAGACGTGTAAATTATGTTTTTAAAAAATTAAATTTTTTTTATTAAAATTTAATATGTTTTATATGTTTTGGATTATTTTAATGTGTTAATGTGAAAATTAATTTTTAAAAAATAAAAAAATATATATTATTAAAATATATTTTAATATAAAAAATTATTTTAAAATCAATGACATTCACGCTACCAAACACTCTAAACTATACTAATAAAGCTAGTTATGAGGATTATTTTTTTCTTTCCCTTTGATGCATGGAAAGGTTGATTTGCAATGGATGCATTTGTGTCTATGCGATACAGGCATGTCGAGACTTGCGGCAGAATATAGATGACTGCTTGATATGCAAATCCAGGTTGTGGCTGTGGGACATGCTGACTGCACTAGTGGTTCCTAGGGAGGCAGTATAATCATTAAACCTGGTTAGGGTAAAATAACTAGATTGGTGGGTTTGGATTTAGAAGACGATGGATGTCTACTACCGCAGGGCTCAAAGCACAGGTAGCCTTGTTGAACTAGCAATATTTGACTGAACAAAGTGCATCTGTTAGTTGTGAATTGTGATTGCCATGGCCATTGAAGCGTTTATTATGGACAGTTCCGTGAGTTTCTCCAAAATGTGTTTGTATTTTCTAGTCTAGATCTCAATTATTGATGGGGGCAATCTTGGGTTGGAATAATTATTTGAGTTGCTGCGGTAGGACAGGTAGAATATCAATTGTGCTATGGAAAGACTGCGATACCTGCAATCTTTTCTGCTGGATACCTAGGGTTGCTGGGAGGAAGTAGACTGAATTTGAACGCGAAGAACCACCATCTAATGACCCTATGCAAGCTAGCACATGCTTTAACTCGTACATGAAGCTTTAACTCGAGAAAAGGCCATAAAACGTTCCAATAGAGATTTCTTAAGAAAAGAGGGAGAAATTACTGGCAACTGAGCCAATGATATTGGGATATAATATAAAAAAGAGATCCTCTAAATTCAAATGTTGCATAACTGTACTCTTAAAGCTTTAGCAAGCAAATCCTTTACACGAGATGAGGGAACGAGCTAAAGGCTTTGGAGAATTTGAATGACAAGATGTACATAGTGACCGAGTTTGCTCCAAGTATTGACCATTAACAAGCTGTTAATGACCCCTGTTGTCTGTGACTGCAGATCATGGCGTTTAGTGTTCTATTACCATTTTAACTGCAACATCATCAAGGCACGTTATTTTCACATATTAAATATGATAGTCGTCACTATCACATATACAGCCACCGGCCACTGGATTTGGCAAGCTACATGATGAGCGGCCCAGATAACAGATATTATCATTTTGCACACTAGAGACAAACCTTGAGTGGCATGTATGGTAAGCTATGGGTTGTGAAGCACACAGGCTATAAAATCCTTGTAATTAATGTATCAAAATTATCTCTCCATTTTCGTGAGAGAATCTACGGTACGCGAGCCAGTCATTTTCCGCAAAATCCAACACAGATTTGAATGCGAGGGGTAGCTTTTACACAGCTGCCTTATGTTGTTTGTATGCATATTTCTACATAGATTTGGGCCCCCCCCTCCCCCTCCCACCCCTTTCCTCTCTTCTCTCACCTGTGCAGAAACATTGCCAGCAGTGTCGATAGCACCTATGACTATCCGGAAGGTTACCGAAACACAAATGAAGGATAGAGCTCCTCACTTTTTGCAAGCAGAAAGGCAAAACGACTTTTTTCTGCCCCTCTCACGGTCACCATATCTTTCTCTTTCTCTAGATTACCCTCCCAGCATAAATTTACCTCTTCACCAATTTACCCCTTCCCCAGTGTACAGAACACATGCTTCTGTATATAAAAGTTTGAAGAGTAAGGGGTGGTTGTCATTATAATGCAACATTGAGTTATTTAAGTTCCATTTAGAGAGGTGAAGATAGTTAAATTTAGCTGACAGTTCGAAGGCAAATGGCACTAGAAGCGCTATCTTCGACTGAGTTCCCGAACTTCGTAATCGATGACACTATCCCTGCAACTCCATATAACTGCCATGACTCCCTAGAGACAGCAGGTTTCTTGTTAGAAGATTTGAAACCTCAAGACCATGGTGTTTCTGTAAATACCTCTTCACTAATGACTCAACAAAGATGTTCTGTAGAAGCCACCAGTAGGAGGCAGAATTTATTAGCTGTGCAAGGAAAAAAGAAAAGAAGAAGAACGCCAAGAGTTTGTAAGAACAGAGAAGAAGCTGAGACACAAAGGATGACACACATTGCTGTTGAGAGGAATCGGAGGAAACTAATGAACGGGTATCTTGCCGTTTTGAGATCTCACATGCCTGAATCTTTTGTTCAAAGGGTTTGTTTCCAATTGTTTCCTATAACTTATATCTGTTCTCTTGCATGCCCTTTTCCTATAATGCCAGCTACATTTAAGTAATTGGTGATCATTAATCATGGAGAAGTTCTACTGATTGTTGTTTTTGCCAACTTTTTGTAGTAGAATTCGGTAAGTCTCCTAGTGGACGGTTCGCTAACGAACATTCAGACATTAAAAGAGCTTATTGTGAAATAGGAGCAAGCAAATTAGTTCGTCAACTAAAGAGGCCTAGTTGAAAAGTTTTTGCAGCTCAGAGTCTCTACATATCTCATATTCAAGCATGTATACATTTCATATCCCAGTCACGTGAAGCTGAAAATCTTGGCTCCACCACTGTAATTTGCTCATTCTTTTGCATAATTCCTTTATTTTCACGTGAGCATAAGCAATATTAGACTCTAAAGCAAGGGTTCAAGTGTGGTGCTGCTGGTGATTAATCTCAATTAATGTGATATTCAAGGTTAAACTTTGCGATTATCTCAGTCATCATGCGTGTTAATTATATATTACTTCCTACTTGCCTGCATGTGCTAATGACGCTCGTTAAACCTTTCTTAAAGTGCAGGGTGACCAGGCTTCCATAGTGGGTGGTGCCATAGTGTTCGTGAAGGAGTTAGAGCACCTTCTCCAATCCCTTGAAGCCAAAAAGCTCAAACTACATCAAGGACTAACTGGACCTGATTATGACATTGAAGATGCTACTGCAACCTCAGAGGTTCCACCACCACCCTTCGCACAGTTTTTTGTGTATCCTCAATACACTTGGTCTCAAATCCCTAACAAGTTTACGTCAAAAACCAAAGCATCCATAGCCGATATTGAGGTCAATTTGATTGAAACCCATGCAAATCTGCGGATTCTCTCAAGAAGAAGACCCAGGCAACTTTCAAAGCTAGTTGCTGGATTTCAAACACTTTACCTCACTGTCCTTCACATCAATGTGACCACCATGGACCCCTTGGTTCTATACTCAATCAGTGCCAAGGTATGTACAATGAATATATGTTGTGCTATCGTTTGCATAATGTTGCATACTTGTGTTTTTCTTCATTTTACTTTAATTTGGACCCCGACACAAAAGAAAAATAAATTCCGAACCCTACTCTTCTATTGTTTATGTAACTTTGGGGGCCATCTCTATCAATAATATTTTTAATGTAAGGATGTTTTATCTCATATTTTAGAAAAATGCAGTCACCTCATTGGTTAAATACTACGGGACATGTTACATGGGTCATGTATTTCGTTCAGAAAGCATGAGTAGCACTATAATTATGCAACTAGTATATGCTCCTAACAAATGACCCCACAATAATGAGATCGATGGCGAGGAAATCTGTCGCCATTTTATAAGCAATGGCCTTCAATTATAGCCATACGGGCCAGGGGGGAATGGGCAGGGTGAGTAAAGGCGACACTTCCTAGTATTTTTGGTGTTTTCTAAGTTCAGAAACTCATGTCCATTTGCCTAGAATTGCAGAAAAAGAAGCAGTTTTGGACTGAAATCTGAACATGCTTGATGCAGCTTGAAGAAGGATGCCATCTCACCTCGGTAGATGACATAGCAGGAGCTGTCCACCACATGCTTCGAATAATTGAGGAAGAAACTGCCCTATGTTGATCAGTCAAGTCATTTATCTATCTAAAATCACCATAATGCCACCCACTTTTGTCTCTTGTGGTGAAGTTCCAGGTCTTCCTTCTCGGGCTTTTCGGGGCATCTACAGTGTAGTTGGACACTTGTGCTTCGTAAGTTGTAATGTTTTTTTGTTTTTTTAACAGTTCATGAGGGCTAAAAGTGTATTTTCAAACAGAAAGGAAAATGGAAGGAGTGGGGTAATGGGATTTGAGAGTCTAGCCATGTTTGCAACAATCGGGCATGTGAAGGTATCTGTTTCAACGACTGAAAATGTGAAGCATATAACTCCTTTCTTTCTTTAACCACGATTTTAGGTTATTTTGTAAATTAATTGAAGTAATTTTTTTTATTTTTGGTTCAAATAAACGTTAGTTTATTGGAAATGACTTTTGACTTAAGTTAAAATTTATATTTTTTAATTTTTGGATTAGAATTTATACTAAATTTCTTGTTAAAATTATTTATGAAAATTAAATTTTGAATTATGATTTTAAATAGAAAAATCATACTTTAAAATTCATGTCAAGTAAACTCTTGTTTTGTAAATAAATGACTAGACCATCAAAGCAAATTTTGTTTTGTTTGTTTATTGGATATTAGTTTTCCTTTTTCCTCATTAATCATGGAATTTAAATATATTTTAATAAAAATAATAAAATTGATTGTTATGCCAATTAATTCTAAGTCCTATTGTTCACACTATAAATTGAAATTTTTCTCCAATGCAAGTTAATCTAACAATTGAGTGATCGAAGTTTTTGTTATTTATTATTATTATTATTGAAGCATATTCTAGTTAGAGGTGATTATTTTTTGTTTTGATTTTTATAAAAAAAAATTAACTAAAACTGATTTTTTAAAGAAATAAAATAAAAACTAGGTCAAATCAACTAGTTTCGGTTCGGTTCAATTATTTTGAAAAAAAAAATTAGTTCAAACCAGTTTGACTTGGTTTTTCTAATTTTTTTTATTTGACTTCAGTTTGGTTTGGTTTTTTTTTATTTTAGGTTTATAAAATTGAATCGAACCAGTTAATTTTTTAAAATTTTAATTTGTTTAATTTGATGTTTTTTCAGCTTGGTTTTTTTAGTTTCTTTTTTTATTTTCTTAATTTAATCAGTTTTTTGATTTTTTTGCCCACCCCTAATTCTAGTATAGAAACTTTAATTTCATTTGTAATGTCTAGAAAAGCAAAAGAAATACCTTATTAACTTATAGTTATAAAACCTTACTTGATAATTGATTTGGTAAAATAATTTGTTATAGATTTGGTCAATCAACTTGCATCGATTTAGATTTGGATTTAATTGTGTTTTTTAATTTCTAACACTTCTGATTTTAATTTTCACAATTGACAATCTTCTATTATAATGATATAATACATAAGAGATCCTAGAATTGCTATCTTGCCTCATTTATAAATGATATTAATACAGTATTAATGTTAATGATAAAATGTTTAACTCTTTTATTTTTTATTAATTGGTTTGTCTAGATCATAATTTGATTTAACAGGTGGTTCAGGTTTAATTTTTTTTTTTACTCTTATCAATTTTTAATTTTATTTAAATTAATTTAGCCATCAAGTTAACTCTTCTGATCAATCCAAATTTAATAACTATAAATTACCTAGCATAAATTCTCCTATAAAATGTTATTAATACATTATTAATGTTAATGATAAAATGTTTAACTCTTTTATTTTTTATTAATTGGTTTTTCTAGGTCATAATTTGATTTAACAGTGGTTCAGGTTTAATTTTTTTTTTTAACCCCATCGGCAGTGAAGCTATAGAGGCCGAGCTACATTACAGACCATACATAGGACCGAATGGAAAGCCCACTAGATCCAACGAAGGAACTAAAAAAGACCAGCTATGATCTTATCAAGAAGCTCCTTCCATGCCCCCTCCCCCGTCCCATCTCATTTACATAAGTACGGCAATTTAATTTGAATTTGATGCGACGTGGAAAGATAGGTGTTTTTTGTATTTTACGGACAATAGATAAATTGTAGATAATATTAAATTTAACTCGAAATTGATTGAGAATAATCTAAAATATATATTTATATTATATAAATATTTTTATAGAGTATTTAGATTATTCTTCATACAATACACACACACCCCCCCCTTAATATTAACATAAAACAAATAAATATAAATAATATTTATTATTTTATTATTTATTATATACATAAAATAAATAAATATACACCCCCCCTCAATATTAACATAAAATAAATAAATATAAATAATATTTATTATTTTATTATTTATTATATACATACATACTTTTTATATATTAATTGTTTTATTTATTATTAATTAATAGATAATAACCAACAAATACCTTTTGTCATCCTAGATTTACAGCAACAATACAAACCTCATCAGAACCCTAGCTCAGGCAATAAAAATATCGGCAAGGTTTCTCCTCTCTCTCTCTCTTATAATCTCATCCAAATTTTAAATTGATTTATACTAAGGAGGAGTTTGGAAATACAGGATAACTTGTATTTTAAAAAAAATTAAAAATATTTTAATATATTAATTTTAAAAATAAAAAAAATATTAGTCTGATACATTCTAAAATAAAAAACTTTTTAAAAAATAATATGGCAACAATTTTTTGGTTTTGAAAATAAACATAAGCCATTAAATATTAGAATGATGACCCAATGGCTGCTGATCTTTTTAAGCCATTTTCAAGTTGTTTTATTCCAAAAAAAAAAAAAACATGGGGAATAACATTTTTCATTCCCAAAATTCCTTCACCCGAATCTCGCTTGTATCAGGTGCATGGAACCAAAAGCAGAGGGAAAAGAAAGTTAGCTTCAGACCAGACAGTGGCTCTGCTACAGAGGACATCTTATTGTTACACCTTTGTCAAAATATTCCATTTTTCTCCCAACCCAATACTATTTTCTTCAATAAATCTTACATTTAATGAATAAGTGATTGCTATCGTTTCAATTAAACTGGCGATGCTGAGAGAATCTGGGAGGAGAAGAAAATTTTCTTGCAGCCCCTGCTACACGTTGCAGCCTTTCAAGCTGCCATGTATTGAGTTGCATTAAATATTTTTTTTTTAAATTAAGAGTCACAGTTCTGCTTGATGCAATAGACTGCAAAGGTAAGCAGGAGGGAATGGGAACTCTGTGTTACCAAATAGATGAAAACATCTGCATATCCCTCATGCAGAACAAACAAAATGCTGACAGAACAAAATTTGCGAGAAACATTGATATCCCTCATCAATTTTATATATAGAGGAACACAATTCTCACACTTACATAGCTTTATCATAACATTGATTAATGGAAATCATGACCGTCGATAATTCTTGTATTTCTTCATCATTCTAATAACAATTTCCTCTCTAAAAAAAAAAAAAAATCGGAGTTTCTCCGTTTAAACAGGACTAGCGGCATCACATACTCTTCCATGGCCGGTGGGAAAGAATCTTCCGCTTGAAAATGATCTCTTCATGGTAACGGGATTAAGCACACACTGCAAGACTCTTCTTCTGTTGCTAGACGTGAATCTGCTGTCTTCTGCTGAATGTTTTGATGATCCAACATCTCCTGAACGGTCTTCTACTCGAACGACTCCATCCTGATTCATGCGTAAAATATCAGCGACAGAAGCGTCGCATTGACAGGGATGATCCATTGAAACTGATCTCCTTATGCGTTGATACCCATCAATATCTCGCATCTCAATTATGGTATCTCTCTCTTCCAAGTTTCCCAAATCACTAAATACGCGCAACGGAGTCTTCGGATCCCCAGCAGGATTCTGCATCACTTGCTCATCTCTGGCAACCCTTTCCGTGCCTTGTGTAGCAGCCACATTGTCGTCGGATCCTTGGCTATTTTGCCAAGATTCATTGCCTTGAGGAGTTTCAGTCACTGGAGGAGGCAGTTGAGACGGGGAAGCACTAAAGAAAACGATGTTGGCACGACACAGTGGGCAATTCGAGTGAGAACGGAGCCATGTATCAATGCAAGGAACATGGAAAGCATGGCTGCACTTAGGCAAAAGCCTAATGCTCTCATCTTCTTGAAACTCGCTGAGACAAACTGAGCAATCTGTCCCGTCAATCAAACCATCTCCCTTTTTGTACTTGCATACTGTGATGGACCTTATAAGAGCCTCATCCAAGCCAGTTGTTGCAGCATGCCAAGGCTCATGGAGAGAGGGGTTGTGATCGCCCTCAAATTCCTCATTTTGGCCATGGTTTTCATCCCTTCTCCTTGCTGGATCATTGTTTCGACAGTATTTAGATATTATGGAGTAGTAAATTACTAAAAGGAAAACACTGAGCACTATGCCTATAATGGCAATGACAAGGGGAGAAATTTTTGGACTTGAATTGTCATCAAGGAATTCAAGGGGAGGTGGAGGAGGGAAAATGATGTAGCACCATTGTGGACAGTATAAGCTACAAAATCCTTGAGAACAGTCTTTATTGTTCACGTATGGAATCCATGTTTTTGGGGTGCCTAGTGATGCCATCACAAGCCTTACAAACTATAGGATTTTAAGCTATTAGCTGTTCTGACATGATGCACACACTCTAGAGTGAGAAGAAAATCGTTTGGACCATTTGTACTAGTCCAGACAAAATAACCTGAAAAACTCTTTTCACAACTGGGCGGAAGAAACAGTGATACAATAAAATTATGGTAAGAATTGATTTGAAAATAATTTCATAAAACCAACGATATTGAGATGCTCTGAGAAAGAAAAGGAAAAGAAAAACTATATAGAGATTACCTTAGAAGTGTATTTGTACAGGATAGCTGGAGAGTTTCTTATTAATAAATGATGAGATGCATATGAGCAAAATATTAATTATGAACTGATGTTGTATTATCTATCTAGGTGAGGTGAGGAGAAGACAGAACAACAAGAACATGGAGAGTTCGAGTAATAAGATTTTAAGAGACCACAGAGGAGAAGCCTGGAATTTGGGAGGAGAAGGGCTTTCATGGAAAGCAAAGTAAAGAGTGTTGATTAGAATTCTTTCTTTCCTTTCTCTTCTTTTTCTTGTTCTTTGCTCTCTTTTTTTGTGGGGGAGACAATGATTTGTTGACTAAGGAGGTCATGCTGGTTGGGGAATTCATTAAAGTAATCAATGCTTTTATTATTGTTCAAGACAGGTGCGGTATGGATGAGCATGTAGCATGGGAACTCCTGTGTGAAATCTCATTTGCAATATTTAGTTCAAGTCAAAATCTTAAACGTTAAATAAATTCTTAATATATATTATTTTTTATATTTATCTCAAATAAAAACTTTTTAAACTTGAATTTTATATATACTTATATTATTTTATATTTAATTTTTATCAAATAAATAAAATTAATAAAATTAAAACATTGATGGCTTCATCCTCAAAACTTAAATAACATATTAAAAAACCATTTTAATTTTATATCTTAAATTATTAAATAAAATTTTATTATTCTAAAAAATTCTATTTAAAGTAAGCAGCCAACAATTAACCCAGATTTTCCATTACAAATTGGCTGTCATATCAGGGACACCACGTCCAGTACCGCTTGTGAATTTTGCCAGTAAAGTTTAGTCCCATCGTTTCTCTTTCCCTCCTTGCAGTTGGCACCCAGCAAGGCCACAGAGAATTTCTCAGAGTGGAAGCTGATAGGATATTGTGATCACTATGATCCTTTTTCTGTTTCCTTTTTCCCCCTTTCTTGTCCCATGGATTTAGAAAATTGAGCTTTACTTGGATAGGTGAAATGATTTGTAGTGTACTAGTGTAGGCAGGCTTTCCCTTGGCGAGATATGAAAGAGGGAAAGGGGCATAATTCAAGAGAATAGAATCTTTGTGGGGAGACCGAGACATGGTTTTTCAATACACTGTAATGCTCCATTGTCTAATCTCAGAGCATCGAAGTGCTGCCTTGTGGACCCAAGCAAATGGTCTTTGAATTCCACTTGAGATGAGCATATATTCTCCCACCTGACTCGAGACCAACGTCTTTTTTCTCTTACAGTTCAACCGAGGTGACAAAGGCTTTCAGCAATAGCCAGGTCTAAGAAATCACAAGACAAGATTCAGCAACTAGTGCCTGTTGAGACTTGAGACACAGATTCATCGGCCATTTCTTCAAAAAGTACCAAGAAATCAATGTAAACTAACATGAAATTCAGTCCGTTCCTTGAGATAAAATGTCAGGGTAAAGATGCAGCAAACACTACTAGATATGCCATTGCATTAGCTCAGTTTCTAGTCAGTCGAACAAACTTTAATGAGTCATGTGTGAGAACCAAGAGCTCTCTTTCTCTCTAACCAAGCAAGCACCCCATAACCTAGGGGGACCTTTTCTCTTCTTTTCATTTTCACTTTCTCAGCGGTCTACGCACCCTTCTCCAAAATCACCCCCAATTCCACACCCTTAGTGGCCTAGAATTTACCTTATATACTTGCATGCTAATACTAGATTCTTAATCATCACAGCTAATTTTCAGTTTTCTATAAAGCACCACTCACACACACACACACACATCGTAACTTCCCATGGTGTCCATGAGCAATCAGAAACAAGCAAGGTATCTCAACAAATGTGGCTTCAGTGTCCTGTGTTCACTTTTGTAATAACAAAATGCCATGGAAAATGAAACCATCTCCTCTCTCTCTCCTCAACGTGTTCTGGATCATCAAGTGATCCACACAAAAATAAATCACGATGCTGACTAGGATCAAGATGGCATTAAACATCTCTAACCGGTAACCAACACGAACGAGGAATGATATTATTTAAATTGAAATTATTGAGCTTAGAAAAGATCATCATTGAAGTTGACTGAAAAGGTTTTTAAAGAGTCGTCTGTGAACCAAGCACTCTCCCTGACCTACCAACTGCCAACAACCCTGAACTTAATGGACTGCATTTCTCTTCTTTATCACATCCTCGGTAATCTCTCCCCTCTCCACAGCCACTCCATCTCTTCACCTTTAATAGCCCATAATAGTCTTTAATTAATGCTTCAGACTACTCAAATTAAGACTGGATTGATGCCCACAAGCTAACAACTAGAAGATACATACCTCCACAGAGGTTGATTCTATCTCTCGACCATTTATTTATTTATTTATTTTCTTTGATGTGCCCTGATCTTCAAGTAATTAAACAACGAAAATTAGCTACCAACTGCATCAAGATAAGCTTGAATCATATAGGGGGTAGTCAAGTGATAAGGACTTGGGATCAAGGAGTTTGCTCTCTCTGTGATCTCAGGTTCAAATAATTGATTGCTCATATAATGGTCACTGGAGGTTTACATGGTCGTTAACTTCAGGATCTGTAGAATTAATCATGATACGCACAAACGGGTCCGGATACCCATATTAATCTAAAACAAGGTTTACATGGTCGTTAACTTCAGGATTTGTAAAATTAATCGTGGTACGCGCAAACTGGCCCGGACACCCATATTAATCTAAAAAAAATAAGCTTGAACCTCTACTGCGCGAAGTCCATCTTGAGATGGAGCACAAGATTCCAAATCAACTTGACGAAAAAGAAAATGATTTTAAAATATTAATATTGAAATCATAGCATAAATAGAATCAGAAGGATGTAAATGATCATAACAGATATGAAACCATAACAAGAACGATTCTTGCATATTATCATACCAAGAAAAGGTTCGATGGTCTTTTTGTTATATCATACAGCTTATAAAAATCAGATGAATAAAGCATAATCATGAAAGTCTGATGACTTTGCAGCCTAGAACCGAATAACAGAGAAGGCTATGAAGCAATCAACTGCCATAGGAACACTGATTCAAATGCAAACAAATAATGACGATAATCTCAAGCTCCGGTGCGCAGTCAGAATCCAATCACAGCAAGTTAGCAGCAAAGGATGACATATTTAAAAGCAAATGCTTGACAACAGCAGGAAACCCATAACAGCACTCCTAGTATCCAGGAGCTAGATGAATGCCGTACGGACATACTTTATCAAGTATGAATTGTTGAAACAGCTTTTACCCGCCTATCATCAAATCTTTCTCCTTTTCCTTTTTCTTGTTAAAATTCTAAACTACGACCTAAGCTAATCACACCCCTACCTCTTAAAACTATATATATATGTTTTCTATTGTGCTCTTTTTATTAATTAAGAGTATTATAAATAATAGTGTGTATATAAAAAAAATTATTTGAAAATAGGTCAAAGTTGTAAATTAAGAGTTATAGTCATTAAAAGTAGATCACTTAAATATGCAAGTTTTAGGTTTATAAGGACAAAAAAAAAAAATAAGTCCACTCATTAATTGAAGAGTACAATTTGCCCCAAATATTTTATGGCTTTAGATTTTATTGTTTCTATTTAATATGTTACCAAAGAGTTTAGTGTGTGTTTTTAATAATTCTTAAGAATTTTTATAAATTTATGAAAAATAATTTCTAATTACTGAAATTTAGTAATTAATAACTGGTATTTATTTTGATTCTAAATGTGTCAATATACTATTATTAATTGATTTTTATATAGAATTTGAATGTGTACAAGGTGTTTCATAAAAAACTTAATTTCTATATGAAATTGACTTGTTTACTTGATAATGATTTTCTAAAAATAGCTACAGTTTCATTGTAATTATGCTTTAGAATACTGCTTTACTTGAAATTTTAAAAAGAAAAATTATTGGCCTTTTCTTATTAGATTTCATAAAGTTATTAATTTTAGACTATAATTATCATAAGATGTACATAATTATTTTTAGTATTTAATTATTAAAAATAAATATTTTGTAAGTAATACAGTGGATTGAAATAACATGGTTATGGTGTTAGGTGATTTTTGGTAGGTGTTTTATGGTAATTTAAGCTAGTAATATATTTAATTTTGATTAAACTATAAATTAAAAAAAAATTCATATATTGCATTGAGTATTAGTAAATATATAATTTATAGTGATTATTATTGCTAGGTTGTTAGGAGTGCTTAGTTGTCTCTAAGTTAATCTTGAATTTGCATATCAAATAAGGAATTTTTTTTATCTATATGGTTAGTTATTTTGAGTTGGAAAATATATATTATGTATCAAATGATTTTTTTATTAAAATATTTATTTTTCATGAATTAAATGGACCATGCATAATAAATGATTTGTAAATAATATAAGTGTTTTGTAAAAGTATGTATATGATTTTAAAAGTATTTTAAATATGTTTTATTTTCGTGAATCCATTTATGAATTGAATATGATTTTGATTGATTATGCTTTGAATATGATTTTTTAGGGTAAAATATTAGTATTCATAAACATATTTATTTAAAATTTGATGGCTAGTCATAGGGTGACTAAAGTAAATATAATCCTTTGACTTTAAAATAAGTATACAATCCATGTTTGAGCTCAAAATGATTGATTTGAATTATTTAAGTTTGTAAATGATTTTATAAGTTTACTTTTGTTCTTCTAAAACATTATTAAGTTTTTGTATATTAAATAAATTGATTGTAAATATATTAGTAAGTTTTGACATGGTTGATCCTGCTAAGAAGATGAAACATTATTTATTAAGTGTGTGATATTCACCCTTACCCATGTTCATCTTCTCTATTTTTTTTCTAGATGGTTTGAAGAAGGTTTATAATATCAAGTGGATAGTTCAAAAGTTTATAGTTGATTTATAAACTTAAATATTTCAATAATATATCAATTTATGATCTTAAACTTATAGTGTATTTGATTTTATTTGACTTTAAAGTTATGATATTTGATATGATATAATTTATGTTAAGTTTAATTAGTTAATTATTCAATATATTTTTTTTAACAATGTTTTTTTATATATAATTTCTTAATTAGAGTTAAGATATACATAAGTGCATGAAGAAGGTATCATTTGCGTTTTAGAACCCATTTATTTTTGTGTTTTAAATGTTTTTTCAAGAAAATTGAATTTTTTTAGATGATTTTGATATACCGATATCAAAAATAAATTTTAAATATATATTATTTTAATATATCTCAAAATAAAAAACTATTGAAAAAACAATCACTATTTCGTAATAATAAAAGGGGTCTTAATAACAGGCTCCAAGAGATCAAAACAAAGCTCCAGCTTGCAAAGAGAAGCATTCTTCCTCGTTTACTCAATCATGGGTAGTTTTAACAGGTATTTTATTTCTAACATATAAGCATGATTGATCATCTCATATAGGTGTCACAAAATTAAAGAAATGGAAAGGGGAAAGTAGAAAAAAAGATGAACATTGTAGAAGCACTCAAGGTCATGGTTCCACCCAAAACAAAAAATAGAGAAGCAATTCAGATAAAAGAGTGGTGGAAAGGAACTTCAAAATACTTTTTATTTAAAAATATATTGAGATAATAATTTTTATTTAAACACTGGATTTGATTTGGCAATATAAAAAGTGGAGGGTACATTGTGTGATTCTTTTTGGTCTTTGGACTTGCAAGACACTAACCTGGGCCACTGGCTAGAGTTAAGGCGTTTGTGTGGTTGAGAGATGGAAAACGACTCCCATGGTGGGCGGGCCCAGAGGATGTAAGCCACGACATTCCCTGAGCCCACACGGTGAATCCATACATGAATCAGGCGTAGATATTTTTATTTTTTTATAAAAAAACTTGAATATAAAAGTTTATTCAATTTATTTATGCAATTTTAAAAAATTATATTTATTTATAAAAAAACTTGAATATAAAAGTTTTTTCAATTTATTTATGCAATTTTAAAAAACTATATTTAAATAATATATATATATATAATCAAAAAAATTAAAAATTATTCACGTATAAATAAATAAAAAATAATCAACTACACCTAAAAATAAAATTTGAAAAATCAATATATATATAAATCAAAATATTTAACTTTGAAAAAACAGATTTATCCTGTTTTCTAAATTTATTAATTAAAATATATTTTATTTAAATAAATAAAAATATAAATATAAATAAAAATTAAATTAATTGAATAAAATAAAAAAATTATGCAACGCTGCACATATTATAAATATTATCTAAAAATATATATTTTTTATTTTCAAAAATAAAATTCATTCATACAAAAGATAAAAAAAAATTATAAAAGAATCAGAAATTTTTTTTATATTTCAATGTATAACTAAAAAAATAATTATCATTTAAAAAAAACTTTCTAAATAAAATAAAAAAAATATGTACTAATTTAAATATAAATAGAAAAACAGAAAAAAACCAACTAAAAATAATTAATTAAAAATCTTTTAAAAAAAAATATCAAAATCATGTGTTGCGCTAGACCTAGTTCATTTTATCAAGGCCTACATACAAGCTTGTCCTAGCAAGCCCGCGTGATTGATTCTTAAATTTTTATGATTTGCAACCAAATTTTTATTTTTAAAAAATATCAAACAACACATAACTTAATTTGTTTAAATTTAGTAGATCAAGGATTAAGATTTTTTACTGGAAAACTTGTTTTTCAACTATTTTTTTATCCAAAATACCTATAAAACATTATAAAAACCATGATAAAAATATTCAAAACCTCAAAAAACAACCCCTAAAAACCAAAATTAATCTAAACCTAAAAATTAACTTGAACTTAAATTTGTTTATTCACAATTTTTTTTTTAAAAAAAACACATAATATAAATTCTTTTTATTAAATAGAACAATTTAACACAAATATCATTTGTTTTAATTATCTAAATCAGTGTCAACAACACTTTTCTCTCTATACCATCAAAATTAAATAACCTCTCTTTTCTTTTTCAAGCATGGATTAAAAAATAAAAAAAAAATAAATTAAAAAATAAAAAAATTAAATTTTTATATCAAAATTAAATTGAAAAAATAGAGATACTGAAATTGTATAATTTACTTGATTTTTAAAATTCAAGCATTAAAATATATCTTTTGCGAAACTTATAATATGCCACTCATGTTCCACTCATGTTTGACATCATTTTCATTTTAGTCTTTCTTTTAATTTTATCATTTAATTAATTGATATTGATTTCCAATTACGACTAAATTAGTCACCAAAAATAAATGTTTCCTTGTGAATCAAATTGAAAAAATAAATGTTTCTTTGTGAATCAAATTGAAAAAACATAAAGCACACTCCATCTATGTGAGAAAATAAATAGTAAAGCCTTGCACAGTAAAAAACCCACACCCTTTTTTTGTGAATACTTAGCAAGTATAAAAAATAATGTCAGTCATTTAACATGTTAAATAATAATAGAAGAAAACGCAAAACATTCAGCAGACTGAGAAGACCTTCCATCACTTACATTCATGGACATCATTACGAGTCCTCTTCCTGCTATACTTGTACGTTAATCAACAATCCAAATAAGATCAGGATCTATCTCTCTTCAAGCTGTACCACAGAAGTTTCTTCCTCTTTCTTTTCAGTTCCAGATTCATCAGCCTTGTCTTCACTGAACTTTAGACGAATGGGCCGACCCATTAGTTCCTACAAGACAAATATCGAAAAGATCATATATCTGTCCCTGATGATTAACCAGCCTTCTGATATGTAGCCAAAGAAGAAGAAGAAGAAGAAAGTAAACATATTGATGCACAAGCAAAAATGCAAATGTAAATCTCAATAAGATACAAATTATGCTTAGATGGAAATAAAAACTTCACTTTCTACAACGTGGTAAATGGACCTTTGGCTCGATAATCCCTGAAGACATGCAAACCACCATCTCTGCATATCCAGGTATAAGCTGGCTTAGCTTAAAGACCATGAGTATGTCAGTCAAGGCATCATTTGCACCAGTTGGTATTGAAACTCAAGATCACACCGCATGAAACACATCTCCACGGCCCCTACCACTTGAATAACCAAGATTTGAAAACAAATTTTCCAGCCCGTCCTTATTCAACACCACTAAGAAACATTAATTCTTTCACTTTCCCAATTAGCTTAATGGTTTCTGATTGAATTATACTTAGTGAAATATATAGTTCCAAAGCACAAAAGGGTAAACAATTAACAACCATGAGTAACACCAGACCAGGAAATTTCAGGACATTTTTTTTTCTTGTCCTAAGGTTAGAAATGATAATTGATAAACTTACATTATTTTCATTGCCTTCATACTTGATTAAAAAAATAGAAAAGGAAAACTTCCAGAAGATGCACAGAAACACATGAATATGTTGGAAACAGTAATCTAAGAAGTCGAGAAAAGTAATAAAACCTGACAGATCTTTGCAAATAAATAAGAACAAGGAAACGTGAGCTGAAAAAATGATGAATGAGTACCACCCCCTCCCACATTTCAAAGAATCCAAACCATATAAGATCTATAAACATCATACATGAAAGAAAGAACCATTCTTCAAAGCAACAACAAAAACAAGTACTACAGTAGCTCAAGCAAGTGACTGGCATCTAAAGTAGTCAAGCTAAAACTATATTAACTTAACACATCCAGCCAATTGATATGACTAACTAGTATTTTGGCAAAAGAAAAAAGTTAAATGTGAAATGCTAACAGCATATTTACGTCCTACCTTTCCACTGAAAGCAGAAATAGCAGCCACAGCTTCCTCCCTCGTGGCAAATGACACAAACCCATACCCAGAAGATCTTCCTGCAGGGCCATCAAACACGACCCTACTTGAAACTGGGTTACAATTAGTGGAGAAAAATTCTCTCAAATGACTACCTCTCACTTTCCATGCAAGATTAGAAATATAAAGCTTATGGCGTGTCTCTCCTGCAGGGATATCTGCAGGAGTGCCTGGAAGGCGTGGAGGAGGTCTCCTGAGTCGCTTTGCAAATTCCACCCTGATAATCCTCCCTGACACTTCCTGCAACAGAACAAATCCTCAAAATCAAAAACAAGTCTCTGGAAATATCCAATATAATATGGAAAATGGTAATTAAGTTGTACACTATTTATGATAACCTACAGTGAAACGGTGTTGAATATTTTCCAAAGTCGTCAAACTAGAATTGCAAGGATTGGGAAGGCAAAAACAATGTACAATAGAGAGATGGTGAAAGAGAAGGAAATCGACACAAAAGCTACTCAAGAACCAAGACATTCATAGATAACCATAACTCCCCAAAGCTTCAGGACACTAAGCTTTAAAACATTTTGACTGTCAGCAAGAAAACAACTCTCTCCTAACCATGCAGGTGGGTGAGTTTGGCATTACTCCAACGGATTAGTCAAGCCAGATGGTCTGGATCCCTACTTCATTTTTTTCAATAAAATGAAAAACTCTCTGAATCCAATAAAGCTACTGAAACCTCAAAAATAAGCAGAGGACACTGGCCATAAAGAATTTAAGTAGCTCCATTAAACAATGAAGATAGAAGTTTCTCTTAAATTAGAGCACACCGGCCGCAGTCCAATAGATTCTCATACTTTAGCATTCCTCCCAACATTAAAATAACTCAACAGAAAACTTAATTGATAGAAATGAATAAGGAAAAAGTATCATCCTATTCCCTTAAAAGGGAAACTCATTTGAACCTGTCAACTAGAAGAAAAGTTATGTAATTTTGATTAAGAAACCGACTACCGGAAAATTACACCAAGAATGCAACGCATATCATGATAACACTAAACAAAAGACCGTCTCTCAAGCTCCATCTGAAGTTAGGAAATCAAATCGCAAACAGAAAACAAATAATAACAACTGAAAAAAAGAAAAGAAAAGAAAGACACACAAAAGGAAAGCAAAGAAAAGGGACATACAAGAGAATTGAACTTATCAATAGCAGCCTGAGCTTCCTCACCAGTAGTCATTGTCACAAAAGCAAATCCCCTACTTCTCCCATTCTTTTGCTTTATAATCTGCATTTCAACACATAAAAAACAAAAGCCGCATTGGAAAATCACTTAGATCAACAGATAAAGACAGAAACTTTGGAATGAAATTAAAGAACCTCAACATCTGATACAGTCCCACATTGGCCAAAAAGGTCCTTGATATCAGCAACAGAGAAAGACCAAGGCAAATTAACCACAAAAAGCTTTCTTTTTAGGTTTGCTTCCTGGATTTCCTCTTCCTCTGGTGTCATCTCCACCGTTACTTCTTGTACAGTGGAGCATAGTTGAAAGCAGAGGCTTTTACTTCTTGGGTGGTTTTGGGTGAGGGAAGGCTGAGGGAAATTGTGGGAAATGAGAGGCGTAGGATTGGAAACGTGGAGGTTTATAGAGAGTGGTAGTGGTTTGGGAGATAGGAGGAATCTGGAGTAAGAAGGATGATGGGTTGAGAAGAAGGAGAGTGTTGCAGCTTCTAATATCGATGCCGCCATTGCGAAGGTTAAGATGATGATAATAAAAACATAACAACATTTTAGATGGGTGAGGGAGAAGATAAGAGAAAAGGAAAATATTATTTGTTTTTACTTTGTGGATAATGTGACGATGGTGACGTCTACTCTACTCTGTTTTTCGCTCGGGGTGCTATTTCGATATTTTGAGAGATTGTTATAATTGTTTTTTAAAATATTTTTTTATTTAAAAATATATTAAAATAATAATTTTTATTGTTAAAAAATATTTTTAATATTAACACAATAAAATCATTTAAAAACACCCAAAAATTAATTTAAAATAAAAAATAAAAATTTTCAAATTTTTTTAAAAATATATTTAAAATATAAAATCAAACCGGATTTTTCTTTAATCTTAACATAAATGTTTCATATTTAGTTTAACCTAAAGTATTGCTCATGGATCAAACTTAAAGTTAGAGAATAAATTATTGCTAGGACTTGGGTGTGTTTAATTTGTTCTATCTTTTGTTATTGGATTTTTGCCTATTTTGTTAAATGGATAGCTTTATCAAGTGATCTTCCGAGAGAGAGACTGTGGAAGAGGAAGACTAGATATTGCAAGCGACTACAGCACCCTGATATGAAAAGAAGATCGATAATGGTGGTTGCAATTTTGGAATGAAAGACCGATTTTTTAAGAATTGATTGACGGTTTTTTGTTTTTGCGTTTTATTTAAAAAAATTAAAACTTTTTTATTTTTTTATGTAGTTTCAAATTATGTTAAATTATTACAATGAGATGAAATAATCTATATGAATTATGAGTTAACTTTCTTTTCATTATGGTCTAACCGTCGAAGTGGAGTGTTCTAGAAGAAACAAGAAGAAGAATTTAAAAACATAATGATCCGATCAACAGACTTGAAAGCTTAAGAAAAAACGATCAAGGGAGTGCTAATTTTTAGTTTTGTTTCCAGGTTTGTCTGTGAGCCAATTGTACTTCGATATACTTAAAGAGACATTGATTGTACTTGAGGCTCTCTGTAATTTACCCATCTAGTTACTTGTTTAGTTGAAAAGTTGAGAAGGAACTTTCTAACTGTCCTTTTATATCCTTAAACGTTTTTATTTTAAAAATATATTAATTTTTTAAAAAATTTAATATGAAAACATCAAAATTATTAAAAAAATAATTTAATATTTTTTAAAGATAGTATATTCTTAGATAATATTTGACATTGTGGTTTCAAAATATTTTTTATTTTTTAAAATTAATATATAAGAAATTTAAAATATAAAAAATAATAACATAGCCATATAAACAAACAAAATATTAAAAAACTCGGAGACGGTTTCCTAACGCTTGGTGACAGTAGACATACAGATGCAGTGCTGAAGATATCTTTTTAGGCTTTGATGGTTAGATCTAGTGAAAAGCTTTTGATTGGATCGATCTTTTAGGCCCAGGTAGAAAGACTATCCATTCTCCTCGAGTGAATAATTTTATAATTCTCATTTATTTTAGTTAAAACTATAATTTTAGTGCAAGATATCATGAATATAAAAATTAATATTTTATTTAAAGGGTATTTTAGATATTAATATAAAATTATTAATGAACTCTCAAGCCTCACCCCAGCTGTTTAAATCTTGAAATTAAAATGCTTCTTTTAATAGTTTTACATGCGTACCAAATAACTTGATAAAAATTGAGTGATATATAATATTTATATTATTTGATCCGATTCAATTTATTTATACTATTTGCATTAGTCAATTAATTGAGTTGATGTTGTAAATATAAATTATTTTTTATATTTTATACTATGTTCTGAGCTAATTTAATGAGCCTAATCTTAGTTCAAAATAAGTTTTACCCATAAAAAATTTAGTAATAGAAGTATAATTTATAATATTTATAAAAAAATAGCTAACCATAATATATCCATAATTTATAAAATATAAAAAATGTGGTTGGATAAAATTATAGTTATAAACCTGATCCAATTATATTGAAGAATACGTTGCTTCGATTATAGTTGCGTCCAACTAATTTAATTCTGTTTTCTTTTCTTCCCTCCCTATCTTACACACGGCATCCCTTTTCAAAAAGCTTCGCAAAGCTCAAAAAAATGTACATTTTGAAAATTAGTGGAGCTTGCTTTGTCGTCATGGATCCAAGGCAAGGAATCAGAGAAAGGTGGGCCACATGACTTAAAGCAGGCTCTGTAGTAGCTTATTTTCAACATCCATCGATCGTACTGCACTATTTCTTTTGTCCTGATCATTATTTGAAACCCAAGAAGAAACAAAATCACTACTGAGAATCCTCCCACGCTAGAATGGCACTGAGCAGTAATGTTATTGGTGCTATCAACTTTGTTGCCATGCTTCTCTCCATTCCGATTATAGGTGCTGGGATCTGGCTAGCAATGGAACCAGACAACTCTTGTGTCAAGATTCTGCAATGGCCTGTCATTATTTTGGGAATACTGATCTTAATAGTAGCTCTTGCAGGCTTCGTAGGAGCTTTTTGGAGAATCCCATGGCTCCTTATTTCTTATCTCATTGCCATGCTCATCCTTATAATATTGCTTGCATGTCTAGTGGTTTTCATCTACATGGTCACTGCTAGGGGTTCGGGTCACCTTGAACCCAGCAGAGCCTACTTGGAGTATCATCTTGATGACTTTTCAGGTTGGCTTCGCCGGAGGGTTCAGAGTTCATATAAGTGGGATCGGATAAGAGGCTGCCTTAGCTCCACCAATATGTGTGCTGAGTTGAACCAGAGTTATCGCATGGCTCAAGATTTCTTCAACGCTCATATTAGCCCCTTGCAGGTTACTGAATCTTTTTCTTGCTTTCATTCTTCGTCCCCCCCATTTTTACACCTTTACAATTGATTTAGAAGAAAGATGCCTTTCAATGGCATTGTTCTTTCCATGTGGCGGATGCGAATTTCATTTTTCTTAGAGAAATTAAAGCTGGAAAAACAAAATAAATTATTATAATTTAAGAAATGAAAACGATCCTCTTTTTTCCCCAAACTACTTTTTTTTCTTTCTTTCTAGCATCTACCTAGAAAATTAATAGAATAATAGGCGATATCATCTTCTTCGAATAGATCCACAAAAATCATAATACAATCAAAACACGTCAAGCGTGAAGTAATGGAAATTTCTTTGGTCTTTTCTTCATCAATATAAAGAAACGGAGGGAATAGTTGAAGGGCTCGAGGACAGTTCCTGCTTCTTGTCCCCGCCCCAACACATATTTAATATCACTCATATAATTTTCTCTCTTATTTTCAAAATTGTAAATTTACTCCTGAAATGTTAATATACTAAACTTAATTATGAAGTTCCAAAAGTTTATTTCGAAACAAATAGCGTTTGTTTCAGTTACTCTAAAGAAAGAATAACCTTTATCTACAGCTAGCGTGTGAAGCATAGAATAATAAAGTTGATTAGATTCTCCTCTACCATGCGATATCTTCTTTATGCCTTATCATTATTTTTATTTTTTTTCTTTTGCTTTGTTATCGTTTACAGTCAGGATGCTGTAAGCCCCCAACCCAATGTGGGTATACATTTGTGAATCCAACGTATTGGATTAGTCCCATTAACAACGCTGCAGATATGGACTGCCTGCAATGGAACAATGACCAAAATCAACTTTGCTACAATTGCGATTCATGCAAGGCCGGGTTGCTGGCTAATTTGAAAGAGGAATGGAGAAGGGCAGATATCATATTGCTCATTACTCTTGTTGCCTTAATATGCATATACTTGGTAGGCTGTTGTGCCTTCAGGAATGCCAAGACAGAAGATTTATTCCGCAGATACAAGCAAGGTTATACATAGAAGTTAGAACCAAAGTAATTGGAGACTGCCGTTGTAATGTTTGCTGGTTCGTACGTTGTTTTTGCTAATTCTATGAGTTTCGTGTAAGAAGATTATATAATTTCCTGATTAAAGTGTGTGCTGTTTTGGGGTTTCGATGTGCTTCGATCCTAGTGAAGAAATCCGAGTAAAGATGTTGATAGCAGCGCGCGATTAGCGGTGGGCACCGAAAGTTGATTGCAGTGTGCTGCCAATTACAATACAATAATGGCATTGAATTCCAGTAAGGTGACTTTTGAGGGAAGGTTTCAGGGTCTCAGCCCCTGCAACCATGTCCCATTGTCAGCTGGAGTTTGACAAAAAATCACCCTATGTTTCCCTTTTATCGACGAAGTTTGAAGTGGGTCATAACCCATTTGCATTGGTTCATGCCACAGACCTCTGTAGCATCATGCTCCCGTCTGCCGGTCGAAGATTACAAACTGATTTATTTTGGTTTCTGTTTCTTCTTCCCTCTTTCATTCCCATTGGCGCTATCATTGTATGTTAACAAAAAGGGAGATTGATACGTGATGGTTTTTAGAAAAAAATAATAAAACAATTGTTTTCTTAATTTTCTTTTTATCTAGGCTAAAAAACTAAAAATCAAATATCATGCTTAATAGTTTTATTTTTCATATTTTATTCAGAATTTTATTGTTTTTTCTTTATTTTCAAGTCTTCTAGTTTGTGTAGGTTAATTTTAGAATTTATTTAAGAAGTTATAAACTTTTTAGAAAGTAGAATAATACCCGAATAAAAAATATTTACTCATAACAATTTGAGTTGGGTTTCTATGTAATTTATTTTTCAGTATAATTTTGTATTTTTATACTTGTTGTTCTATTATTTTTGTAAGTGTGCAATTATTAAATATAAAACTATTTCTCAAAATTGACCAGTACAAATATAATGTTAAAATTTATCAAATTATTTAAGAGCCCATCATTTCATTCATGTAAATCATATTTTGCATTCCTCTTCCTAGCTCACATGACATCCTCCTCCTTCATGGTTTAATGTGTGTGTGTCTATATATATATATATATATATATATATATATATGCTTAAAGTAATATTAAAACCTCCCGTACATTAATCACATCATACACTCTTCCATGTAGTGTAATATATATTAGTCTTTATTTCATTACTTGTAAATAAAAAGTATATAATATGTTCAATAACAAAGTATATTTCTGTCAAAGAAAATTCTTGTTATCATCATACCAACGCAATTATGTATACTAAATAGAAAATATCATAAACATCTACACAAATAATGATGTGCAATGATACCCATTCTTTCAACATGATCATTAACTATTTTGGATGACAATCCTTTCATTAATAGACCAACAATAATAAAATTGATGCTAATATATTAAATTGACACTCTTTGTTTCTAAGTTTCTTCTTTAACAATAAAGTATTTTAATTTCATTTGTTTTGCACTTTTTTTATATTTGTCTTTTTAATAGAATAAAATAGCTATGAAACTATCACAATAAATTTTCATAATTGGGTTCAATACTTTCTTTGTAGCCTTCTAGCGACCCAGTCCTAGATTACCTTTTACTGTGATAAGGATTGAGCATACATTTACAAAGACTGTTGATGATGTATAAGGATTTCCTTTTATCTATTTATGTTCTTCTTTTTTTTTGTTGACATTGTATAAGACTATATGCATCTCTTTTCTGAATTGAAACAACATATACAAAGCATTTTTCAATTATAATTTCTCTAGAAGAACTTTATTGAATATGTCTTCTATGACAGCCCTAGGAATCCTTGTTATCCTCTAATGAGCCCTACTTCATTAAATTGCGTGGATCTTCGAGGCCTGTAATTGGGTTAGAAAGCCCATATTTCTTGGGAGGATGCCTGACCTTTTCTTTTCTTTTTTGGCAAGGGCCTCCAAGCTCAGAACAAGACCCCTACTCCCATAATAATATGGCCACAAGTATTTTATCAGCTCAAGAAGTGGGTTTTATAAGTCCACTATACCATAGCCCACTAGAGTGCAAACGGACATTTACCTAAATAAACATCGAAAACACTCACTATTATTGTAAAATATATATTTGGTGTTGTAATGTAAAATATTTTTTAAATATTTTTTATTAATTAAAAATATATTAAAATAATATTTTATTTTATTTTTCATATTAGTACATTAAAATTATTAAAAAATATTTTCTAAAAATATGAATTTAATGCTTTTTTAAATGAAAAACAATTAAAAAAATCTTTTAATTTTTTTTTAATTCAGAAGCAAACTCTAAGAATATAACGTGATAATTGTTATCTTTTAAAATATTTACTTAGAAATATATTAAAATTATATTTTTTAATTTTTTAAAATTTATTTTTAACACCAGCATAACAAAACAATCTAAAAATACTAGGAATATTTTAATTTAAAACAAATTTCTTTTTTAAAAATTTTTCCCCTGAACACTTTTAATATACAAAAATAAACAGCCTCTTAACCTTCTTAGCGGTAAATATTCTCTTGGCTGTACCGGTTTACACCCAACGTCGACTAAGTAATATAATAGAAATGCTTTAATAATAATACAGTTAGAAATTTGGATCAATTTGAGTAAATTTGTGAAAGACATGCAAGAACAATATCCACCTTCGGATCCCGCAAGTTGGCGTCTGGAGCAAATCGACGTAGACACGGCGGTTAATCCTGTGAATCTAAATTACAGAATAAATGAACCAAGTCCTTCCTTAAGAACACGCAGTCCCACTGGAAACCAATCTTGACAGGGTCTAACACCACGCGCCAACCAACGCATTAAACCTTTACTGGAACTGAAGTGTGAAGATAAAGAAGCAAAGCAGAGATAGATAGGGTCCAGCCCAGGTGAACATGATAAGTGCCGCACTTGTCATAGGAACTGCAACATCACCTTACTCTTGCCGATCCAACCATTTGAAGTGCGCTAATCACAGAAAGAAAAAGAAAAACAAAGAAAAACAAATCTTGAGTATCTTCCTGTAGCTAGTCAATTGATGCAGCTTTTTTTTAATAATGATGCAAAAGCTAGGAAATACCCTCTGCAGCCTTCATGCATAAGCTTTTTTGAACTACTGGAAACTCTCGCAGAGAGATTTTATTAGCCGAGCTTTCAAAAACCTATTCATTAAAAATCTGTTCTGAAAGTTAAGCTGGAAAATGATTGTTTGCAAGTGTTGCCTCTCAGGGTCACTGGGCTGATAATGCTTAGAAATCAGAAGTTTGTCAAGTTAAGCCCCAGAGTGTGGATTCTATACTTTCAATTTACCATTGATTGAGCACCGCCTCATCTAAAGCCCATGAGTTGGATGAAGGGACCGATCAATCTCATTAAAGAGTTAATCGGAGCCTCCTTGCTCCTTAGTATTTACTTGGACCTCCATGAATTCAAAATGAGCCTTTAGTGGGCCTGGCCTATCTTAACGAGGAGAATGTTCTTGGTTTATGGTTGTCCCTATTGTCAGCCTAGTTTGGTTAGTGAACTATTGCGTGTTTGTTGTTAATGTAATAATTTGTTTTTTAAATCGTTTTTTTGTTTGAAAAAAATATCAGATGTTTTTTTAGGTATTTTTAAATTATTTTAATATTAAAAATAAATAAATATAAAAAATACTATTTTGATAAATTAAATGAGAATGATTTTTAAAGAATTCCAGAAGTTCCCAGAAGAAGAAAACAATATTCAGGATCATTTCTTTTTAGAGAACAAGTTGACTTTTGGCAACCAATATATGGCCGTAAATGCGAACAGTTAACTTTCAGTTCAAGTCTTTAGACTGAGAAAATTCCACTTTTATAATTAGAGGTAGGCGTCACCTATTAAAAAAAAATTAATGTTTTTTTTTTAAATTATTTTTTTTTTAGTATTTTTAGATTGTTTTAATATATTTATATTAAAAATAAAATTTTTAATATAAAAAAAATATTATTTTAATATATTTTAAATAAAAATACTTTTAAAAGTAATTTTTTTTGTATTTTCAGATAACAATTATTTTAATTTTTATATGTACATTTACCTATTTAAACTTGTCACATATCATACGATAATCATGACACTATAATCAAATTGACTCACAAATTATTAAATCCAACTTGCCATGTTTTAATACATTTTTTTATTCTATGAATTCTTAAACTTTCTTGGTGATTCCAGTAATGCTTCCAATTTGTAAAGATATCAATTGACCAAAAAATCCTCTTTATTTTTTTTTTAATAATTGAAAGTTACAAAATATCCCACTTAAACAACATATCTCCTAACTTGACACAAAACAAAATTAAGTCGTTATCAAATTTAATTAGAACTCTTATGTGAAGCTTTACATTATCGTTCCCTTGATTACACACACACACACACAACATCCCAATATGTTGTTAAAAATTTCAATTATCTTTTTCATAAACTAACAGCTAGGATTTTTATAATTGACACTAGCATAAGATCTCAATCATATATATGACTTATAGCATGTTTGTTTATCACTTTAAGAGTTTTTAATATTTTATGTGACATTACTATATCATGAAATTCAATTGTAAAGCGAGAAGACTCTAACAAAATAATTTGTCAATCCATTTTGTGGGTGGTGGAAGCAACAATGAGGGATGGGCTATATATGAGGTTGACTTGGTGATTAAAAAATTTTGTTTTTTTTCTTGATTTGCTAGGTCTAAGATTTGGAAATAGTATCAAGAAGAATTAATTAAATTTTTTTAAATGCATTAAAATTGATTTTAAAGATGATTTTTTAATATCATCCGTAAAACTTTAATTTCAAATAACATATAAACTACTGTTGAAAGAATTTAGCAAGAATTATCCTTGAAATAATGTGTGTTTGGTATTATTGTATTATAGCGTAAGGTGATTTTTATAGCAAGAATTAAAACTAAAAAAAATATTTTAATGTTGACTTGAAAGTTACAAAAAAAAATACTGAACTTCTTGGAGTTGTGTTGTGCAATTCACATACAATTCCAAAGTAGTCAATTATCCTTGAAAAAATGTGTGATTGATTATTACCATCTTCCAGACACTGTGGGATTAGAGTAGATTACACGAAGGGTTTCCATCAAAATATTTTAACCAGTTTGGCAAGTACTAAAGGGACTTAACATTGGCGTCGTTGCCAATCTTATCACTTCCAACTGCCTTTCTTGATTCTTGTTTTGTCTGACGGAATCATGGTGAGGTCTATGGAGATGGGCAAGAATTAATTAAATTTTTTTAAATGCATCAAATTGATCTTAAAGATGAGTTTTTAATATCATCCATAAAACTTTAATTTCAAATAACACATATACTACTGTTGAAAGAATTTAGCAAGAATCATCCTTGAAATAATGTGTGTTTGGTATTATTGTATTATAGCGTAAGGTGATTTTTATAGCAAGAAAAAAAAAAAAAAACAAGAAGAAGTAGAAGAAGAAAAACGGAAGGGAACTGTTCAACAGTGTAAAACATTGTGCACACACTTTTTAAATTTTATAAATTGTGGTCCCCCAATGTTTTTTTCATCAATTAAGTCCTTCAATTACAAAATTAAATATTAATTGCTTCCTATTTGCTAACTAGGGGGAAAATTAAAAGAATAAGGACCAAGAAGGAAAAGGCTTGAAAAATAGAGGTTGTGTTAGAAGTTGTGTATAAAGTTCAATTTGGTCCTCCAATTACCAAAATTATAACTTTTCAGTACCTTATTTTTTTAAATTCATTTTTAGTATAAAAATTCATTTTTATAATTTTTCAGTCCTTAATTTGTGAGAGGATAGAGAGAGAGATATAATTGTTGGATTCCATAATAGAGAGAAATTTATCATTTTCACCCATTTCAACCACCAAAATATTTGATCTTAGTGTCTATGAGTTTCATCTGATAAAAATGGCAACCACCAAAATATTTGATCTTAGTGTCCACGAGTTTCATCTGATAAATAGTTTGATAGTTTGATGAAAGTTATTTTAAACTTCAATATTGTCTTAAAAAATAGATTCAAATTGTGGAAGAAAAATCTAGTATTTTTGGATTTTTAGGTTGACAAATTAATTTCTAAATGTTATGAAGGTATTTATAAGGTGGCTTTTAATAAAAAAAATGGGTTAGAAAAAAGGATTTTTAGAGCAAAAAATTCTCTACCTTGTTTCTAGCCATCACAATCATGGCTAGAATTTAGACAAACAAATAACACATTATTTTTCTAGGCAAGTGATGTGTTGTTTTATTATTTTTTGGAACAAATTACTTATCATCCACCTTTTAAAAATATTTTTTAAAAAATATATCGAGCCTAGGTGCGTGGGTTTATGCTTGAAGGTCCACCAACTTGGGCTCCTTTTTATTTTGAGGTCTAAGTGCACTATACCAGAAACCTTGCATTTCTAGCTCTTTTTTAGGACTCTTTTTCTAATTTTGTTATTTTATATTTAGGTTCAAAATATATTTAAGGAAAAAATTTATTAGACCCAGTTGAGTTTATGATCCAGTTCGTAGGTTTGACAAGTATAACCATGATATCCAATCAAATTTTTTTCTTTTTTATTGTTTGATGCATTTTTTGTCCCTTAATTTAACTCTTTTTTTATCAATGATATATTTTTTTTATTTAACTTAAATTTTAAAAATATATATAATTTCACCATTTATTATCATTTAGCTTCAAAAATTTTTCATATTTTTGCTATCTTAGTCCCACACGTTGATAAAGACTAAAACTGAAGGATCTTTTCTATAATAAAAATCATTATGTACACACATACAAAACATACTATGAAAAACTATAATGTTTTTTTTTTCCTATTGTTACATGGATCTCAAGATAATGGAGGAAAATTAAAAAAAAAAAGGAAAGAAAAGGTCGTTAGAGCCACTTTGAAAATCAGAAGTCAATACGTTTTTTAGAAGCAAAATCTTGACAAGATGATTTGGCAGAACCAAAGAAGATCATTATTGGGTCATGGAGAAGGTCACACTCACCACCTTAACCTTGAAGGCTTCTTTACATGCTGGCGTGTGAAAACACACATGTTAGGTAGTTTTTATTTTTATTTTTTCCCTTAATTATTTTATATCAATGCAATTTAGTCATATATTTAAGCCTTTTTTTATTTAATCCCTAATTTTTTTTTATAACCTTCAATTTAATCTTGAATTCCATCTAATCTATAGTTAATTAAGGTCAAGTTAAGAATAGTTAGGAAGAGAGTAAAGGATGAGAAAAAAAAAGGAGATGTTGCCCACACAAGTCATCTAATTTGGATCATGTCCATTAACTATTGTAAAGGGTTAACTTATATTAATTAGGGTCAATACAATATGATATATTTTTTAAATTTTATCTTTAACTTTTTTATAGCTCTTCAATTTATAGTCATATTTAATATAATATGAGATCAAGACCAATTAACATCCCTAAGGAAAGGAATAAAGGAAGAAAAAACAAAGAAACATATTATTCAACCGAGTTAACTCAATGTGATCATGTATGTTACTTGGGTTATAAATTTCACATGTTAACCCGAGTCAATATAATATATTATTGTCTTGTTATTTACTCTCTAATTTCTTGTTAATCTAATGATTTGATAGTTCTTTATTTTGTATTTAAGTTAGGGTAAACAAAATCTTCATTTGATAGGGATGACAAGGTTTGCTCTTGATGCTAGGTCAAATAAACCACAACAACTTTTTTTCGTCTCTTAATGTATATTTTGGTCAATTAGTTTGATATGGTAAATTAATCAAGTTTTGAATTTTTATTTTATGCAAAGAAAAATAATAATATTCATATATTTTTAATATAATAAATGGCAGCAAAGCGTGGCATGGGCTCAGGCCCGGTTTAGTTGTTTGCTAAAGATAAAAGTTATTGTAGTTTTTCTTGCGGTGAAATTCTTTAAATTCAATGTTAAAGAAGAAGAATTTAAAGACGTTATCTTCCTACAAGTACCATAAGCTTACTGGCCTTAAGCTAGAAATATATCGATATGAAATTAATTGAAACTTTTCAAGGTCATATCTCTACGAAACATAATAGTGTTATAATTAAATTTGATCAATTGCATATTCGGAGGATGAATTGAGAAGTGATCTCACTAAATTTTTATTCTATTTATTTGTTTAGGGAGCGATCTGAGTAGATGAGTAGGAGACCCCATGTCTCAAGCAAAAAGTATTTGTAAATCATTAAGAGAGAATGCATGTGGCAGTGAAGAAAACTGGCCGGTTTTTGCTGCTGCTGCTGTTGTTTTTTTCGTAGATGGATAAAGTAGGAGGGTTGGTCTCTCTTTCTTATTTGTACCGATAAAATTCAGTGAGTAGCATGATTATTGCAAGTTATTTTCAATGAACAAGAAATTGTAGAGGAGTCAATCGAGTAGATGGTATAATTTACGAGCGAGATTTCCCGAACTACCACCGGAGATTCTGATGTTTGCCGTATTTTTGGAAGTGACCATCTGATAAATATTATTTAAAATAAGAAGCCACAAAAATTAGGCAATGTGGATGAACAAACAGGGTGCCAAAGGGCCCACGGTGGCGATCCTCACCAAGGTGTGGGCATGGTGGGTGCTTCTTTGCTTTATCTAATCAATTAGCAGCAGCATAGATAAGAGTTAGTAAACCAGTGACATCATGCCTTGGGCAATTTGATTAAGGTTTAAGGCCCCACATTTATTGAATTAAATCAATCCATCCATATAAAATAAAAAAGAGAGAGAGTCAGCCCGTTCATCACTTCTCGGGAGAACTATTCATTATTCAGGCTTATATTTTCTGATACTTTGATAGCTGAGTAAGAAATATGGTGCACACAACATTTAAAGTTGTGGCTAAACTAGACTAGATTTTAAATTTGTTATATAAAAATTATTGATTTGAATTTTATAAATTTTAAGGTTATTAAAAATTTATATAATAATTAATTTTATTATTTATAAAATTACTCAAAATATATATAAACTGACCTGAATATCTATATTAATTAAAAAATAATAAGTACAAATAAATAAAATAACTATGGAATCAGTATGATAGAGAACATATTATTTCAATATAGTAAATGGAGAGAGAAGCTGGATAGTTGAGTGGGAAAACAAGGGTTGATGAGCATTGCATGGAGAGAGAGGAGCGAGCTAGTCAACACCAAGCAAAGGAGGAGGTAGAGGGAGAAACCACATCCACAAATGATATGAGATGATGTGATCCTACATGGCTGCCACCATACCCACCATGGAAGTTCCAACTACATGATGTGAGTCGTTTTGCTTTATGAACTTTACAAATCTTTCACATAAAATTAATATACGGATGCATGCTGAGAAAGCATATTAGTTTTATTTTATGTTTTTTCGTTTCGTCATTTGAAGCTAAGTTCATTGTTTATCATTCTCCTGCTGCTCTCGTTATAAAAAAGTTACTTTCTTTGTTTTTGTACTTCGCTAAGCCCATACTGTAATGGGTTCTTTTTGAATTTCTAAATTCTCATTCTACTTAGCAACGAAAAATTATTAATTACCGAGGATTTACAAGCACAATTTATTTTCGTTATTGCTTTCATGGTTGGTAGCTTTTGGATATATATATTGGAATATATAAGAGCTTGGTCATGCTTATCAATATATAGGATGTGGAAAGTTTCATGATTAATAAAATATTAAAACTTGCCATTAATTATAGTACTTTGCAATTGAGAGGTTGGTGAATGATAGTGACACTTTTATTATAAATAACTAATGTTAATAACATGAAGGCTTAATTTTATTGAAGAATAATTTTCAATATAATTTTAACTCTAAAAACAAATACATCTCATTCTTAATTTTCTTGAATTAACCATGTTTTTAAAATATATTTTCTCTATGTCCTTTCTCAGCCTGACCTTTTAGTTTTAAAGTGTTTTTTACTTGTTTTTCTTTGATCAAGACACCGTCATTTACTGTCCACTTTTTTACAAATTTAATGACCATTGAAATGTAAGCTTAATTATATTAGAAATTACTAGTTATTTTATTCACAGCAGGTTTTGGATAAGTTTTTTTCTTTAAAAAGAAATATTTGTAACTTCTTTAAACATTTTTTTACTAAAAACATCTAATAATAAATAAAAAACTTATGCATATATTAAATTAAATAAATTTATAATTATTTGTGCTAATAAATACAAAAAAATATATTTAAAAACATCTATTTAACTCACCTTATTTTGGGTCAAATATTTTTCTCCAACACAGAAAAATAAATATGAAAGTATTATTAATGTGTTTTTACATTAAATACAAAATAAAACTATAAATAAAAATATCAAAACTTACATATAATAAAATAAAGTTAAGATCATGCACGTTAAAAAAATATGTAAACTATCAAGTTAATCATGCACGTTAAAAAAATATGTAAAATATCAAGTTAACTTTTAACATAATTAAAAAATAAATAAAGTTTTGAGTACATTTCACTATATTATGATTCTTTTAATAGATAAATATAAAGATGTTCTTTACAAAAAAAAAAATTAAAATATATGAACTAATAAATTAATAAAAAGATGTTAATGGTTATGAAATTCTAAAATAAAATATAATTATTTTCATAAAAATAAAAATTAAATAGTATGATATTGAACCCAACTTTTCTCTTTGTTGTACATATTTTTTATTTTAATCTTAAAAGTAACTATTTTTTACTGGGAATAAATAATTTTTATTTTTAAGAATAAATTTTATTTATATAAATTATAAAAAAAATATAGCTGAATTAGAATAAACTATTAAAACATTAAATACATATAAAATAATTAAAGAAATAACCTTTATTTTAAAAAAGGCTAAACAAATAATCTAAAATATCAAAAGAGCAGATATATTAATTTAATTTAGGAAGGTGGCAATAACCTGATGAAATGAGTTGAATGAATTTTATTTATTAGCATAGCAGTAAAAAATATTTAACAAAATAGTAGAGTTAAAAATTTACTTATGAAAATAATATTATAGTTTGCTGGGATACAAGTACAACTTTTAAATTTAAAAAACATAAACTTTGTCGTTTTAATTTAAAAGTTTTGCACGCACAACCTTAAAAAGCTGAGGCTAATTATCTAAATATATTTGCATCATTTTTCCATATACCATATTTATTAAGGCTATCCAAGTCAGAATACTTAGTTGATGAATCATTGGATTAAATTATCGTGAGTGTTTAAAATGTCTTTTTTACTCTATACAAAATTATTTTTGAATCTGCATAAAAAAGGTTCTAGATGCTCAGGACATTCTAGCTTAGTTTGAATGGCCTCAATTTACTCTTCGAGTTTCCTAGAAGTCACAGGGATATTGTGCATGCATATGTACATCTCTACGCACATAAATTCTTTGTGCAGAGCATAGCACCAATCTCGTATCGGTGACACAACGAGCACCATAAACCGCATCAACTTTTTTTACATTCATTTTTCACCACTCACCACAGTCATTTACCATCATTGCTTTACTCACCATGAGACACCTATAATTCCATGTACAATAAAATATATCCAACGCCACTCCATGGTCTTTACACCCTAAGAAATCACTATGATGATAAAGGTTTATAAATATATCTGGTCACAAGATAAAACATTTAAGTCTTGGCAGGCAATTCAGGCCATTCAAGCTCATTGAAGGGCTTCACACCAATTCATCCAACAAAAACACAATTATTATATTTGTACATATACATCATTTTTTTATTTCTAAATTAATAAATTTAAGTATTAGATGGTGCTATGTTTAGAGAAAAAACTTGTTTTGTCAGAAATAATAAAGTTAAGAGACATGACATATATTTTAACCTAAACGCTACATATCAAAACGCATTTATAGAAAGTTAAATCTAATTATGATGAAACGCATTTATAGAAAATCAAATCTAATTATGAAATTTTCACTACTTCATCACTTTAAATGATTTATCTAAAAAGAAATAAAAAGTCAAAACTTTAATAACTTCTATGATGGAGGTCAATTTTATAGGGTAAATGCAAGATGCTGATGATGGTGATAAATGGGGCAAGTAAAGTTTGGCTAGCACAAAACTTTACCAAGTAAAACATGCGACAAAGCAAAAAGATGTTCGAAGGTTTGGCCTGCCATACAATTGACAAAGTTGGACGGTAAAGAAAGATATAAAACAACTGACATAGCAATAGCATGCTTTGACATGCCAAAATAACCACGTGGAGGTTTGGAAAGTTCGGGAAAAAATAAATAAACGGATGACCTTATTTCCACCTTCTATATAGACGCCACACTTTTCTAAAATATTTAATATTGTAACAATTTTTATGGTTATGTTTATAAAATATTTAATATTGTAACAATTTTTATAGTTATGTTTAATTTTTTTTTTATATGTATCTAGTTATAATTACTATAAAATGAATTTATATATATAAAATAAAAAACATATTTTTATAAATTAAAAGATATATTATCATAATTTCTATAAAATTCAGATTTTAAATACAATTATGTATAGAGCTTGACAAAAACAAAACTTAAGTTATTTAATTAATTAAATAATTTTTTTATGTGATTAAATACCAAACAGTTCTAATAAAATTTGCTTTTGTATTCCAAATAATTGTATCAAATGATGGTTTAAGAAGGCATTTTTATGCAAAATCAAAGCCTAAAATCATTTTCAAATAAAACACAATTCTCGATGCATGACCCAAGATAGGGGATTTTTTACTATATATATACACACACACGCACCGAACAATTTCTGCATAACTATAATATATTATACTGCCATAAATACCCTTGCTTAATTGAAAATCCCTAGTGAGGACCCAAAATCCCTAATGAGGACCCAAGCAGGTGGGCGGGTGGGCAAACACATAATTTTAAAATTCGGTCTCATCTTATAAGATGATCAGGGACTTGGTTTATCCGAGATTGAAATCAAAGAATTAAAAAAAATAAAATTTTAATATAATCTAACTAGTTGATTTAGTTGACTAAGTAAAATCAAGTTAAAAATCTAATTATAATTAATTAAATTTTATTTTTTTATTAAAACAACATCATTTTAATTATATATAAAAAAATTAATCCAAGATACCCAAATTCAATAACCTGATCAAAATTCAAAATTCAAAATCCGGACAATCTGAAAACTATATGCAAACATCTTATTGATTTTGAAGCACGTTTTTATTTTTTTTCATGTTGAATGTTGAATTACAAAGAAATTACTGTTTTGTAATAGGCTGTATGTTCGTGATATACTGTAGAGTAGAGTGTAGAGGGACAAAACTTTTTAAACCTAGAAAATAAATATTCAGTTATTAGAAATTTTTTTAACTCTATTATTAAGCTAGAAAATACAGTTATTTTTAATTTTTTTTATTAATATATTTGTATTTACCTCAAAAATTTTATGATTATTAAATTTTTTATATATAAAAATATAAAAATAGTATATTTATATTTGGCGTGCAATTAAAAGCTAAAAATATCATGAATATGATCAGAAAGATATTTGATAACAAGGTTAAACTTGTTTAAGTTATTACATATAATTATTATAAAATGATTAAGAAAATATACATGATTTTCACAAGAAACCTTACTTTATTTTAGGCCATAAGAAACCCTTAGTTTAGGCAATAAATGGCAAAACCAAAGGTTTTTATGAAAAAAAATATTTGTCTTGCATAGATTTTATACACGACAAATTTTAAAAGAAGAAATAATGGCATAATAAAATATGAATAGTAAAAATAACAGCAAGAAAACATGAATAATGAAACGAGGATGATAATTATGGTGAATGATATTGGTAATTGAACAAATATGAATTGAGTGGATGTGCTGGTGGGGGGTAATATTATAAGTTAATTTTTATTTATAAAATATTTTGTAAAATTTCATGAATTGAAAATATTTTTTAGTAAAAAATAAATTAATAGATTTATTAAAAAATATATAAAAAGGCATCAAATCAAATTATTTTGAAAAATACCATGAATGAGATAAATAAAGATGGGTATTAGATTCAAATACTTGGTAGAATGTAGATGGCGTTAGAGTATAGGAATAAAATAAAATAATAAAAAAAACGCACCACTAAATTAAGAAAAAAATGTAGGATATCGAATTTGAAAAAATTCCTATAGCAGATGGACAATTAAATTTGACTAGAAAAAGAACATCAAATATGGCTAAGATAATAAAAAAATATCAGAAATGCCATTCAGATTTTTATCAACGGCGACATGGAACTAAACCCTAAAAATTAACATAAGACCGACCGCATCTCCACCAATTAGAACATCTTGAGGGCCTCACACTGAATACAAATTATCGACAACCCAAAGAATCATTCAGCCACCTAAGCCCTCGTCAAAGACAATCGTATGGTCAAGAATGAAGCACAATACACCTAAGCCCTCGTCAAAGACAATCGTAATCGTATGGTCAAGAATGAAGCACAAAATTGGGTCCACATAGACCGAGTTGAATAGCCCACTTGCCTAAGAAACCAAACGACCTTTTCTCACCCATAAAATAATAATAATAAAAAAATCCTAGCCAAGGGGCGGCTCACCTGCCTCCTGATACTGAGAATCAAGACACTTGGGTTTCCCCACCACCAATAGAGTGCTGACACGCACGAGCCACCAGTATTTTCGGATCCTGAAGATTGCGTTTCAAAAATATTTTTTACTAATATCAGTACATATTAAAAAATAAAAATAAATGAAATGACAAATTAACAGAGAAACATAAAAAAGCCGCTGCTAACCACTCGTATTTACATTCAAAGATAAATTTTTCTCATTTTTATTTTCCACATATATATAAACACAATCCTGCAACTTCGTAGTAGTAGAAGTACGATTTTGAAGACAAGGAGTACACTGTCTTTTCACTACCCTCTTTCCTAGGGAACCCACCCACCAAAACCCTATTTACATTTTGTTTTCCTTGAAGCCCAAAACTTATGTATAATCACTCTGGCAAGCTCCTCTATTCTTTCTTTCTTAATAAAATAAAACAAAAAGGCTTGCTTTCTTTTATTCTTGCCATCCAGTCCTTTCACGTTGATGTTATTTTCTTCTTTCCCGTATTCTATTTGCTGCTGCTGCTTCATATATACAACACCACCATAGATACAGAGCTGAAACCTCCATTGCTGGTCCCTTCCTGTCAAGAGCTCTAAGCATGGGGTTGGAGAAGAGGGGCAATGAGATAACAAACATGTATACATGAGGGTGATCTAATAATTTTTGCTAAAGCATCGGTGTTCTAATATTCTATTATTAGTCCTCCCATTGGGGCACGGTGGGGGATTCCCTTTCTTCGCTTTGCCGTCCGGTAACTTGCTGGTGTTGGAGGTGGCGTGGAAGGAGAGAAGCTCTGCACTCTGTTCTCATTGTTGATCTTGTTCTTCTTCATGTACCTCGCGTGGCTGCTGCTACTACTATAAGAGTCCTCCGAATCCGACGCCATTGACATTTGTTGCTTCTTTCTCTTCTGGAAGTTCTTTGATGTCCCAACAATCTGCCATTGATGCACAACAAATATTAATACACTGTACCATTTTTACATCGTTTACTTGAGAAGAAAGTGCGCACGTTAATGTGGATAGAAAATATCGAGCGAGCACTAGGGGCAATTCATTTTCGTCACATTTTGAGAACATTGTGGGGAAAAAAATAAAATAATATTCAATACCCAACATTGCCTTCTCATTAGTCCCTCCGAAAAATGAGAAAAGTCAACTTACTGTAACCACCAAGCACCTGCATGCAATTCAATTAAGTGGAATTTTCTAAATGCTTGCTGACCTAGAAAAAAATAACACTGGTGGGTCTCAACCTCATTTCCCTCTTTCCCAAAATTTTCTCAGCAACCAAACAAGGAAAGGCTGGAAATAAAATATTTTAGGACAATGTAATTATACCTTGCACCCAAGAGAGCAGAAGCGGAAGGAATCGAGGAGGCTGCGCTCGCAGACCTCACAGGTGTTGGTAACACCTTTTCCAGGCCTAGGCTGAGGCCTCTCATTCAAAAACACTACTCTTGCACTGTTGATAACATAAGTTTGAACACCAGAGATGTCTAGCACCTTCTGTATTTCAGATACCCTTATCACATCATGATATGAAGACCTCCGTATCTGTACATTCACAAAGAAACAATAAGAGACAGTGTCAGACCACCCGGAACTCATGATTTCTTTTCGTAACTGTCCATAATGGAATCACGAGAAAATAAAACGCAAACCCATGTGAGTTTTGCAGGATGTGGAAAACCCATACAAAGAATTGAAGAGGGTATTTCACCATTGGTCAAATTCAGTGGCCAAATTTGTCTGTTTGGGTGTTGAGAAAATGGAGAAGAGTTTATATTTGAAAAGTAGAATCTGCATTCAATTAAGTTGAGTTTTTTGAAAAACAGAATTAAAAATAAAAAATCACTCAGCCACTCGAAATGGAAATTTGAAAACAAAACAGAGAGAGATTGCATTTACAGTGTCCAACAGAAGTTAAAGAAAACAAAGGGATTCTCTCAGCCCCAGAAAAGGAAAGCGAAAAAAGAAAAAGTAAAAAATCAAAACTTTGAGAAGAATGAGCAAAAACGCAAATACAACATTTGGTAAGCAATTGAATTTACCTGAATAGCACGGTGGTCCTTGTGGTAGGCAAGACAGAGAGAGCAAAGCGCACCATTCATACAATCCATACAATACATATTGCACTCACTCTTGTGTGAATCAGCGTGCTGCTTGCATTGAACAAAGAACCTCTCTCTCAACAAAGGTTTAAGCCATGGCGGCCACCTGTTGTCCTCATCATCAGGTCCTCCAGCTCCCTATACAATTCAACACAAACAGATTGTTAGTATTAAAAAGCAATGAAAAACAAACGAAGAAAATCAAGAATCTTTCTATCAAACAACAAAGAAGAACGGCTACCATTTTAAGTAGAACACAAACACAAGAAAGTACATAGAAATCAAAAGAAAAAACCCCACAAAGTAAAATGATAGGCATTTTCCACAAAGTGACATTTTAAAAAACAAATGAAAACGACAAGCCAGTGTTTCAAATCCAAAAACAAAAGAGAAGGAAAATGAAGAGCTCATAAGAAAGCAAAAGCAATACCATTATTCTCCTGTTCTTGGGCTTCATAGTGGTTTCTTGATTTTCGATCGCCAGCTTGAATGAGTGTATAAAGAAACAGAGCACTCTTAGTTTTAGAGAAATTGAAGAAAATGAGCGAATTCGTCCTGGTTTTGGCCAAAGTAGGGGGGCAGAGGGCTATGATGTTGTGTTGTGTGCTAAGAAAACAAGGGAGAAAGGCTTTTAGTTTACGAGAAGCGGAGGCGGCTGAGAGAGGGGGGTTAAAATGGGGCTCTTTAGAGGGAGGTGGGGGGAGTCGTTCTTATCTTCACACAAAGAAAGTCTACAAACCACCAAGCCTAGCTCCGAACCCAAACCTCTATTAAAATAAGCCATCAAGATGCGTTGTGTGCAAGGAACCCACCTCATGTTTTCCCTTTCATTTTCATCCTCTCTTGTTCTTATCGTATTTTCTTTCACTTACTGTTCTTTTCTTTATTTATTTTAAAACATTTTCTGTCCCTCATTATTGGTTTTATTCTTCTTCTTCTTCTGTTTTTTTTAAAAAACATTGTGTGTTTAATACTGGTTTTATGGGTCATGTCTACTAAGCTATGCTCTATATGATGGATAGACTACCTGTTTTATATTACAGTGGATTGGATAGACATCTCATGTCTTATCTTCTGTTTTTTTGCAAATTTTGAGGGAGGGATCAATATTCTTTGTCTTAAGCCTACCGAATTCATGATTTTGGTGGTTTATTTATTATTATTTATTTTAGTTGATATGCCTTTAATTTGTCAAACCATGTAAAATATCTACGTACAAAATTTTCAATGCTTGTCGTATAAAATAAGCTCATAATATATCACTCTCGTTGGAGTTCTATTTTCTCTTTAAGGAAATGTTTTTGGTATGGTTTGAGAAGTTCATAACGCGGTGGATCAGAAATGGGACAAATTTAACCGAACAATTGGACAAACCTAATTCATTTGGTATGAAAGCTTGGTGAAGAAGTGGGTTTCTGATACCGGTTTATAACTTATAAAAGAACAAATTGACTTTTATCATGGCATTTCTTGAAAGATTGGGGTACAAAAGTATGTTTAGTATTATGATAGTTTTAGTAATTATAATTTGAAAGAAATTATTTTATAAAAAATATTTTTAATTAAAATTAATATAGTATTTTTATATGTTTGGTTAAAATTGTAATAAAATTAAGATTTAATAAAAAAATAATTTAATATATTTGATTAATAATGTTTTTTAAATTGAGGTTATAAAATAAATAATATATATATATATATATTGATGGTTTTAAATTTTAATATTATATAATTAATTACTATTATCACATCATGAAATAAAATAATATTTTATATAATTTTTTGTTATTCCATTAAACTATCTATAATTTCATTACTTATAAAATTCACTCGATAAAAACTATAGTTTTTATAATTTTTTTAGCGTGTAATAAAATTAGATAAAATATTATTAGATATAAATTTAATATTATAATACGAGTGAATTTAATTTAATCTAAACTATTAAAGATTGGGGTACAAAAGTATGTTTAGTATTATGATAGTTTTAGTAATTATAATTTGAAAGAAATTATTTTATAAAAAATATTTTTAATTAAAATTAATATAGTATTTTTATATGTTTGGTTAAAATTATAATTAAAATTAAGATTTAATAAAAAAAATAATTTAATATATTGATTAATAATGTTTTTAAATTGAGGTTATAAAATAAATAATATATATATATATATATTGATGGTTTTAAATTTTAATATTATATAATTAATTACTATTATCACATCATGAAATAAAATAATATTTTATATAATTTTTTGTTATTCCATTAAACTATCTATAATTTCATTACTTATAAAATTCACTCGATAAAAACTATAGTTTTTATAATTTTTTTAGCGTGTATTATTAAGTATAAATTTAATATTACAGTACGAGTGAATTTAATTTATTCTAAATTATTTTTTTAAGAAAAAACTGTTAAAAAAATGAAGAAACTGAAAGAGAAAAAAGACTGTTTATGTTAATGGTGCAATTTACTCGTAAACAGTGAAAATGAATTGTACTATTTATTATTTTAAGTAAATAATGCAATTTACTCACAGAAAAACACCTTAGAGCTGTTTTGGTAAAACCATGTTTCAAACTTGAATTATAATAAATCTCATAAAAAATAAATTATATTTTTTATATATTTAAACATTTATTTTGTTGTGATCGCTTTAAATGCAGAAGCAACAACACAAACAAAAGGACTCTAAATAAAAGTTAATTAAAATTAAAATTAAAATTTTATATTCTTAAATTATTTTGTTATATTAATATTAAAAATAAATTATAACAAATAACATCTTAATATTTTTTTTTAAAATATTTTTAAAAATATTTTTTAAAAGCAACTATATTTTAATTCTATTTGAATACAAAAATATTTTTTAAAAGCAACTACATTTAAATTGTATTTGAATACTTCCGTACATTGCTATAATTGGTGATACAACTATTTCGAGAGTGGCCAGTATTGGAGTTCTCAAAGCCTGTAGATTGCTCGTAATTCCCATAAACAAATAAATAAATAAATAAAAGTCATTTGTTGTACTGGGGACCCCCATAAGTTAGAACAGGAAGTTTCTACGCGCAATCTCTTTGAAGACACTTCAAGGACGGGTCCGAGGACTTGGAAATTATGAGAGAGCTGCTCCTATTCTATTATTTTACTCGAAAATTGAAGGTTATCGATTTCTCTGAAGCATAAAAGCAACAAGTTAGGAAGATAGACATTTTATCTTGCCGAACCATTTAGCATATGTAGTTTCCACTAAACGTTTCGAGGCATTATCGGGGAAAAGGCCAAGAAGGAGGAGGTGGACGAGAATTCCTACCTACCCTTCAGACCATCAAGATATTTTTTTTGATCTGAGCATATTGACTGGTTGGATGAATCAGCTTATAATTTTGATCTGAGCATTTTAGTTTGGAATATTGCTCCCGACACACCCCTCTCTCATTCATTCAAAAAATAGATTCTGTGCACCCAAGGCAACGGCCCAACGGTGGAATGGCGTCTTGCGCCTTCTGCTGCCACGGGTTCGAGCCTTGAAGTTGCATGCCTGTCAGCCCCGCGCTGCCTTACCTGCCTGCTGGGTTTGCAGGGTGTTCAGTAAGCCGTGAGGATTAGTCGTGGTGCGCGTAAGCTGACCCGGACACCCCACGTAAATCAAAAAAAAAAAAAATAGATTCTGTAATAACAACTACTGATACTTCATAGGGCACATTTTCATGTAAGCGAAGTTAAGTATACTGAAAGCACTTAATCATTTCTTTGTGATAAAATTACACTGATTGGTTATATATATATATAAGAATTTTTTTTGTCTAAATCCCAGTATTTGAAAACCCATTGAATCTCAACTAATTTAATCAAGTTGGATCGATCCACTTAAAGGTCAAACTCTCTCAATAATGATGTGTTCATTGAAGACCTTGTTTTAAAAAAAAAAAAATATCAAACTACTTGAGCCAACCAAGTATTTATATATATAAAAAATAAAATAATTTCATAATCCATACATGAATCAATTCTGAGTTTCGCCGTGACACTCACTTTGAAATGCACTGTAGCAATGTGTTATATGCTATAAACCCTGTTTCTATTAAAATTGTGTAATTTGTGATCAATCAATTTAAGTTTTTTTTAAGTATAAAGAGCTAGAACTTACATGGATTGTTCGCTAATTATATAAGCAATAAGAACAAGAATGGGAAAGTCAATCAAATTATATAATTTTTTATTTGATCGTATAATTGATCTGAAATTATAAGATATTATTTTATAAGATTCGTTCTCATGGGGTTATTTAATTAGTGCTACCCGAGGTAAGGAATATGTTCAAATTTGGCTTGTTCATTTTTTTTTTGTATTTTTCTAATTATTTTCAGATCTCTTTCTTTTTATTTTTCTAGTTGATTTAAGAATTTTTATTTTATTTTACAGCTTATTTCAATTTAGTTATTATTTAAACCAATTTCGTAGCTTATTTTTAGAATAGATTTGATATTATTAATATTCAAGATTCATTAGAGTTTTTTCTAACAGGTTAAAATTGAGCTTAATTGAACCTAGCTATCTGTCATCTATATACTATGTCATTTATTAATAAAGTTTTAAACAAATTGTATATTTATAAGAAATTTATTTTTGACAATTTTTATTTTAAAAAAAAAGCATACGTTAATATTTAGAAAGTTAAAGAAATATGCATGCGTGTCTAACCTTTCTTGTTTTAGGAATCAAGAAAAATAAAATCAATATATGATTTCTCCCATAGCAATTATGCCTCTTACTATTGCCCATTTTAAGAATTGTAAGCCCCTAAAAAACAATAATAATAAATAAAAGCTTGATTAATGTTTTGAATCGATATTCATTTTCTCTAGGGATGAACTAATTTGACTTAATAAGATGGATTGCTTTTTTCTTATTGAAAAGCAAAGAACTACGCTATAAAAAGAAAGCAAGTAGCCAGAAAATGTGAGCTCCACAATAGTGATGGAAATTTCAGTATCACCAGCAATCGGCATAAACGACAAAACCTTCTTATCAGTCATTATTACCGATAGCTTCGAGTATTTTTATTTTAATGATCTAGCTCAATTTAGGTCAACTCATTGTCATTAAATTTATTTTTAAAAAATTATTAATTTAAATAGTATAACTTTTAGAATTATAAAAAATTTAAATAATTATTAATTTTAAAATTAATAAAAATATATACAAACAAGTTCAGACATTTAAATTAATTAAAAGAAAGTATTCTTAAGTTGAGGAATGACTCGATTGAAGACCGCCGAGCACAATAACTCATTAGGGTTCCCGACCTGGTAAATTGCCAATTTGGCAGGTATTGCTTCCTTTTCTGTACAGAATTATAATAACTAGAGGTTGATTCAATGAATCGAGGATATATATACGTGCATTCATCGGTCAAAGTATTCAAAATACCAACACGGGCATTGATGCTTTCGATTGTCAAAACTCAAGAAAAGGAGTGAAAACCTACTTATGCCGGTATGAGCACCCAAGGAACTGTGGCTTGGTTTGTACATGGCCTACCCCACCAATTCATTGCAGATTTGGATTACAAAATATATGCCAGTTACAATGTTCTTGATTAATTAATTTTTGGCAAATGTCATTAGCGTACGTGTATCAAACAGTACTATTCAGTTTCCTTGTTAAAGATGGAATGGGATAGCGAATTCAAGTCTCTATCATCTCACAAATGCAATAGATTTAGGGTTTTTTTTTAAATTATTATTATTATATATACATAGTAATTAGTAAAAAGAAAAGAAAGAACTCATAAACAGGTTTCCATGGTGGGTTGATTTTGCCATAAAAAATACGACATACGATAATTTTAGGTAAGGTGGGCCGGGCCTTTTGGTTGGTCAGAGGACAGATTAGCTAGCCATTAGCACCTTCATGTTTCCACTTCCGTCAAATTTAACCTAAAAGAGAGAGAATCATATTTGGCGATAAAAGAAGGGAGAAAGAATGAAAGAGAATCACAATTTGACAAAAGCGACAAGCATATCTATGGTCACCAACCCTCACATACCAGGGAATTGATCGTAAATTTAGTATTCCTTTACAGTAAAAATAAATAGTATATAAACACAAACAGTTCATTTGTTAAATCAAGCGTGCAAAACATGTTCTTACCATCTTGAATTTTTCTAAAAATACTAATCACTTACCATTGAATACTTCTACTTCTAATTACGGTGTTTTACTGTACAAATAACCTCTTTGTTTTTGTATTTTAAAAATATTTTTAAAAAAATTATTTTTTTACTTTAATCTTTTTTTATTTCTTATATAAAAATACAATTTAAAAATAAAAAAAAATATTATTTTAATTTTTTTCAAGAATGTTTTTTAAAACCCGTGCATGATCATCAGAATGTAGCCCAAATAAGATAATCACTCCAGTGTAGACCCGTGCAAGATAATTTCATCTCGCTTCGAAAAAATCAAATCTCATCAAAATCATGTGCGTGAATCTTTGCCTAATACATAAAAGCCATTCAATAAAATATCATTTTTATGCAAGCACGCCATGTTTTCTTTTACTTATTATTATTGTTTTTTTTTTTTGGACAGGCTATAATCAAAGCAATCTAACTAGATACTCTAGAACTGTATTAGTGGCGTATATTATTGTTGTATTTTCTTATTTACCATGCATGCTTGTCACCAAGGGATAAAAATATCAAAGGTTTAATTCAGAAATCTTGAGTCTTTTTTATTTTTTTTCAAATTCTAAATGTGCAAAAGGAGGTTTAAAGAATGGCGGACTGAATACCCACCACTGAGCAGGTACCACTGAGCTTTCAACGAGAAAAGACATCTACAAATAACAGTAACAGTTAGATTCTCCACGATTGAACAATTCTTTGATAATCTATGAGCAAATTCAGTTAGCGTTTTAAATGCTAGCTACTAGCATAAAGAAAAGAAAAGAAAATGATTTTAGACTTCATAGATTACGTCACAGCAAAGTACAAAGGGAAAAAAAATTCCCATTTTCATTACATATTAAAATATTGTGATGAACAACAAGGAAAATGTTCAAGCGCCCAGTGGAATCCCTTGATTTTATGACAATTCTATCTGGGACTTGAAGTAATCGATAACCAAAAGATTCCTCCATTTCATATTTTTGTTTTTTGTTTTAATGAGAAAACACATATCTTTCTGTGATTTCTCGGTAAAAGACAAGTCAGCCGTGAAAGTTTCTAAAAGTGATGCTTCTCCTGACTTGTCCATAGCCTGCATGCAAGCACAAATTCACAAGCTTGGTAATTGCTCCAGGATTTCGTGTCTAGATCGTGCCGAGCTGTGAACATCAGTGGCAAAAAGAAGGGGCGTTTATTATGCTGACGAGTAAAGTTCAGCTAAGACTGAACTCCTAGAAGAGAGATTGAAACTAACGTGTTCTATATCTTCAATATTTCTAACGCGGAGGACTACAAGGCAAGATTTCAGCCATTTGTGCGCGCGTTCTAATGAAACAAATTAACACTAGTTGGAGCTGGGAATGAAAGAAAGGGAAACCCAATTCAATACGAGCTAGCAGAGTTTAATTAGAATAAATTTTAATTTAAATATACGAGCTTAAAATATTGTATTTATGGCTTGTTCAAAGATATTAACAAATTAAGAGCAAAAATGAAGGATCGAAACTACAAGAGTTAATTCTTAATGTTTGGTAATTCTCTGGCTTTGAATTAATTAAGGCTTTAAGATGTTCTATTCTTGAAAATATATAAAACTAATATCTTTTTATTTATTTAAATTTATTTTTAATATTAACATATCAAAAAAATCAAAAAATATTAAAAAAATAATTTAAAGTAAAATCAGTATTTAAATTTTTTTAAAACTCTAGTTGAAATGTTGTACCAAACATTCTCTGAGCCCCCCCTCCCGTCTTCCATGTCTTGTAGCTTGTTCGTCTAATCGAAGACAGCTTTGAAATTCTATTGCTAGCTGATCTCAGGTTTTGCTAAGATTTAAGCCTCAGTTTTGCCTCAACGCGTTTCTTTATCTTCACTTAACTAAAAAACGAAACTTAATGATTAAGTCTCTAGAGAATGAAGTGTGGGACCTTGATTAAGGTGAAAATACGTTAGAATATATAAATACACACACACACTTATTATTATTGTATATATCATGATAATAATATACAATGATAATAATATTAGTAAATTCATGATATATACAATGACAATAAGTCAGAAGAAAAAAAATAATATTATGCGCGTATGAATTTGACTGGAGATGGCTAGCTAGTGGCTAGTAGTGGAGTCAAAGTAAACTTTGAGCCCACGGTCACGGCACACCAGGCACGACCGCCCCAAGAAATCGCTGCTGCAATCTTTCTTTTGCTTTGGCTTTGCTTTATGGCGTGTTTAATGTTTCACACTGACTTGTTGACTTTCAAATGCTACGGCGTTTCAGGGCTCTTCTGAGCTCCACTTTTTTCTCATTCAGGTCCCACTTCTATTATCTGCTCTTATGGTGGGGCCCTTTCTCTCAGCAGCTTCGCGGGGTTCGCTTTCTGGGTCCCTTTCCTACTGCTTTAGTGGCCGGCCAAGTGGCCTAAGCATACACGTCACTACATTCTGCCATGTAGCATGGATGCCCATTTTTGAAGATTATACCCCTTTTTTAAAATAAAAATAAAGAAGAAGAGGGCAAAAATCTCTACAGTTCACTCTAGTGATCAACTAGGCGTGTGCATGTGCTATTCTACGAATTAGATTTTTCTTCTTAAGTTATTGTCTAGATACTTTAATAGTGTTTAAAAAAAATTTATAAGCAGGGTTATATTGATGATCAAATTAAATATATTAATTTTATTTAATTAGATGATAAAAAACATACAATAATAATAAATAGCACAAAAAAATTAAAATAACTTAAGAAAAAACATTTAGAAGTACAAAAAAAAAGAAAATATAACTCGAGTTAAACTGATTAATATTATAAACTTGTAATCTAAATAATAAAAGATAAGCCAACCTAGATTAACAAGTTTAATTTGCTACTCAGGTCATTAGATCAAAATAACTCAATAGAAAAGAAATAAACAAAAACCATTTAAGGCAAACTTTTTTATTACAAAGACAATAAATTACTTTTATTATGGAAATAGACCTCATTACCCTCGTCATCCAAGCCAACTTTGTGTTTTGGGATGAGTACATTAATCTTTTTATTGCTTTAATCCACAATTTCACTCGGTTTAGCTCTGTTGTATGTGACACTATAAATTTCAACCTTTTATTTTATTTATTTTTTATTTGATCTTTTAATTTTACATTTATGATATTTTGTTGATGGCTAGAGGTCATAAATATGATTTTGAGCAATGTTTATCACCAATTTGACCAAAACCTATATGCAAAACGAGAATCATGCATCGACCTTTTGTTTTCTTAAAAGAAAAAAGAAGTCTTTTTTTTCTTTAATCTCCATTCATTGAAGAATTTTTTTAATATATTGAGAATCATATTTTTTTCTCTTATGATTATGAGATTTGTAAATAATTTTCTATCCATTAATGGTTGTGTTTTATTATGCTATTGTATTTTTTTATATCTAGAAAGATTAAAATTCACTTTATCTTGTACCCACTTTGTATAATGGAGATTTTGAAATTCATAAAAAGAGAGAGATATAGATAGATAAAAGGAGCATAAATTGGTTTTTTAGCTTTGAATCTAGATATAGATTAGGAATCTAATTCTTTTAAAGTGAAACAAAAAAAATGATGGGATATGACTCTGAACGGATGAAACAACATGATGTTTAATTTTGGTTTATAAAGATAGAGAAAATAGTATATGAGAGAGAGAGAGAGAGAGAGAGAGAGAGAGAGAGAGAGAGAGACTATAATAAAACAAAATTTAAGATTCAATGTAATCTTACTCCATCTTATTTTTTTTCTCCAAAACTTCCATCATGCACATCCCTCTTACTTTATTCCCTCACAATAACAACTTGTTTTTTTTTTTTAATGTTGTTGTCAAATAACACATTTGGTATGATTAATGAAGTTTACATCTTATAAATAATCATGTTCTAGATAATGTTGAACTTTTTCTATCATCAAGCTATCATGCCAACCATATAAAGTTTTTTTTTTTTTCTAGAATTCTTGTTCAAGAGATTATTGCAAATTTTGATAGAGAATTGGATATAATATGTAGATATGATATACTATTGAGTGAGTATAGGAGAGACAATAATGATGTGATTGGTGTTGTTATTTTTTTTTCATATTTATTTTTTTAACTAGATGTCATTCTTTTATTGTTAAAGGATTGGTAGGTAATGTTGATGTAAAAAAATCTTTTTATTTTCTATATCTATTTACATGACAACATGTCTTTCTATAAAGAATTTTTTTTTTTAATTTCAGTTTATTCTTTTTTATATTTTGAGTTATATTGAGATATTTCATAAACTTGGAGAATGAAATTGAATTTTATACATTATTTTTATTACTATTTCTTATACAAATAGATTAAAATGGAACACGAAACAAATATTAAAGATATAAGGGGTTGATTGATGTCACATCTCTATTGATGTTGGTTGGGACTCTTTGTGGTCGAGAGGGCAATATATATTGTAAAAAATTAGGAGTTGCTACATAGTAATTAAAAAAAATTAGAGATCTTTAATTGTGCACTAATTCCAAAGATTAAAATAAGAGATTAATTATGCTTAAGGAAGAATGACGTCATCCTTACAACATCATTTTTTATGAAATATTACATTTATTATGTGTTTTCTCCTAAATTTATCTTTTTAATTACTCTTAATTATCCTAATTATTTTAGCATTTTTTAATTTTTTATTTCTCGTTATTTTGTAGAAGATTTGATGACAGTCTTTAAAAATAGAGGAATTATCGATCTTCTTATTCATAAAAATCAAATATTGACATCAATCTCTTTTTAAAGAGCTTTTTTGTTTGTAAATTTTTAACATTGATCCCTTATAAAAAAAAAAAGATATGTTGATTAAGTCATTTTTAAAATGAGCATTGGACCTATAAAGATGGTAAAAATAGGATTTAGTTTTGGCTTATTTATTTTTAGCTGTTTTTTCCTTTTAAAATGGACTTGATGAATTACACCAACTCAGTAGGCATTGAGGGGGTCATATTGACCCAAACCAAATTACTACAATAAATACTAAAAAAATAATAATATCTTTAATTTTTATTTATCTCTTTTTATGATAAAGCTATTCCTAAAAAGAAATTCATAGTTTATAGAAAATATTAAAAAAATACACAAATACTAATAGACATAAAATTAAGTAAACAAATAACAAGAATCATTATTCTAGGATTTTAAATTGACCTTTAAGGTGGAAAAACACTAGAAAAAGCTAAAAATATCATATAGGACCATGTGGAGCACGTGTATCACATGCATTGGTCAATTGAATATTTAAAAGGTCATGTGTATGCGCTTTTATGTTGTTTACTTGCAAAAGAATGACAAAATTTGGCAAAAAATAAAACCAAATCCTTTGATTTTGTTTCCCTAAGCCTAATTGCCTCATCCTCACTTTCTTCTTCTTCTTTTTTTCTTAGTGATGGGATTATGGCTAGCAATTGACGATGGTTTTATAGAAAAAGAGACTGTTGATTCGATTATGTAAACATAACTATTGTATTTCATAGTGTAGGTCATACCAGTTCATAACTATGATTATCATGTTCAGAGGTGTGGATTATGGGTTGTTATTATTGTCATATTATCGTGTGTTTGGAGGAGTTATGGGTCAATTGAGAGAGAACATTAGGTTTATTAATTTGGATATCAAAGAGTTATTGGTTTCGTGTGGTTGCTGGTTTAGTTATGTTGTGTAACAATGGGTTAGTTCTGCTGATGGTTGGTCTGTGGCATGAGTTAAGATTATAGTGGTGCTGCTGGTGGGTTTATGGTTGGCTAGTTAATTGCCTTAGTCACAATTAGTTTGATGAGTTAATTCTATCTGTGGGCTGTCAATAACTAGAATAAGAAATTTAGTTTGGGTGATCTTTAAGGGAGTGTGTTGTTAAAGGGAGAAAATGATGTTTGGTGATGGTTATAGTGAATAATGACCGATAAAAATAAGGGAGATGAATTGTTTAATGGTTGTTTATGTGTTAACAATGGCAAAAGAAAATAATAGTAGTTGACTAGTAGTTTGTGAGAAAAGAGACTAAGGTGTTACTCATGGTGAAGAAGAATGAAACTATAGTTGGGTTGATGACTTTGTGTTGGTTTGCTCATCGAGAAGAAGAAAGGTTAGAGAGGTCAATTGGTAATTTGTTGTAATGTTGTGGTTATGGATTAGAAGAGATCGAATGATTTTTAAGAGGAATGAAGGTCTGTGTGGGTTGTGATCAAGTTGAAAGAGGGATAGTGTTGTGAAATGGAAAAGAAAATTATGGGAGACAAACGAATGGTAGTCGTTGGTGTTTTATGGGAAATAATAGACACTTTCGATAATAAAGATGGCTGGTTAGGATTTACTGTGTGACTAAAAATCTAGTGAAATAGAGATTAGAGGGTGTTGGTCTATGACTTGTTGTGTTTATGAGTGGTGCTAAAACGAGATTCTAATATTGTTTTTATGTTGTTGGTGAATGAGAAACTAGAAAGTTTCCAATGGTGGATAAAAACTGATGCTTATTTGTTTTAGGATGAATGAGAGGGAAAAGGTGTTTGTAAAAGGTAAGGCAATTTGGAAAAGATGATGGGTTTTTCTAATAGAGAAAAAAGGTTGTCAATAAGGGATTTTGTTTTAGTCATTCATTCCCCCTCCTTCTCCTCAAAGCTTATTATTCATCTTTTTTTATGGAGATTTTTTTTTGAAAATAATATAGTTTTGAATGATTTTTGGGACTTGCTTCATGGATATTTGACTTGAAATTTGGGCTATGATTAAAGGATTTTGAGATTGGATTTACTGAGGTTTTTGGAATTCAATTTTTAAATTTTTAGTTGCAGCTTAATCAACTGAAATGTTAGGAATCTAGAACTAATTATCTAATTTAATTGGAGTAATTTATTAGAGACCAAGTTAAATTAAATTAATTTAGTTGGACTTAATTAGAACTAATCGAAGTAAATAAATGAATCAATTGGACTAAATTGAATTAAATGAATTGGATTGGAATAAAAATAATAATTTAAACAAACATTTTCTTATTTCCCTTGCAATTGTTGGATTTTTGAAAATTTTCAATTTCATTTAATTAGCGTTAAGTCATTTGTTTTTTCAATTTCATCCCTAATTGAATCAATTTAAACCTCTAGATTTTACCACTTATTGTAAATTCATCTTTGGTTCCTAAATTTATATAATTTTAACTCTTAATTTTGATTTTTCTCCTCAAATAAATCTTTAATTGACCTTTTAATTTGGCTATTTATTTCAAAATAATCCTCAAACTTCAAATTTCTCTTAATCTTTGCCAAATTAGATTCAATTAACTCCATTTCTTAATTTTATCTTCAATTTAACCTTTAATTGTAATGCAAAAATTTTCAGCCTTCATATTTTCCTATGGTGCTTAATTATTGTTTCAATTTCAACTCTATCTATATTTTTTTTATTTGTTTTTGAATTTTTATTTTTTTATGATTTTCAAGATTTATGATTTTTCTTGACACACAAGGATTAAATAAAAAAGATGAAAAATATTGAAATGATTAAAATTAACTATTTTATTAAAAAAACATATAAGTTTTATATTTAAAATATTGAAATGATTAAAATTAACTATTTGATTAAAAAAACATATAAGTTTTATGTTTTCTATTTTTTAAATATAAAAAAGGTGTAAAAAGTTGAGTAATAACAATTAAAACAATATATAAACTCCAGGGAGAGCAAATGAAAATTTACATATTACAGCTTTTGCTTCCCCCCCCTCGTTTGTGTGGTCTAGGTGAGTTGCTAACACTCTATTAATTAGCCCAGAACCCTATCGAATTGATATATTTTCCCAATGCGTGTTTGAAAAATTGAAGGGCATGCAATCAGGAAAAATTCAAGGGCATGCAATCAGGACAATGACTTGACAGGAGATAAATTTCAAGAAAAAAGGATTATGATGTTAAGGCCTGTAGATGATGATGATGAGTTATAAATTAAATAATAAAGATAGAGGTTGATGATACGAGAGAAAGAAATTGACAAGAAGTAGAAGTGGCAATAACTTGTATGTATTGCCCCGAGGGTCAAGCAACTTGTTTCAATGGTGGCGGCGTCAATATCTCTTTCCTTGTCAAAACTACGTGTAACTTACTTCAATTTGGCAGGAATCATTTGTCTCACCTCTTGAACTATGACGGGCCTAATAAGAGAAGATTTTCTCTAAACTAATCCCTTTAGTCTCGAATACCTCTCCATAAGTGAAGAAGATATAGAATTGAGCCTCTAAAAAATGGATTTTATCAAGACATGATCGAAGTGAAATTGCTAATCAACAAATTAAATAGATGATGCGATGAATTGAGTCTGCAATTTCGCATAATCATCTCAATTTATCACTCCAATCCAGGTACAGTCATGGTCACCATTTTTTCTTGGTAAAAGGTGACTTGAATCAGGTGCTTGGCTGGTCTTATTGAATCTGTAAAAGGTTTTATTTTCTTCTTCTTCTTAATCCATGTGAAACGTTATCAGCAGAGATCAGCAGGTCCTTTTCACTTTATTTACTTTTCATATACTATTCCTTTTCTTTCTTCTCTTCTTTGTTTTTTTTTTTAATTAACTTTTCATGTGCTGTCTGTTCTATTTAAGCACCTGATCGCTGTTTTTGTCAAATACATCAAATCATGTTTTAACTTAGAATGATATCCAACTTATATGGCACACAATTATTTCTTGACTGGCAAAAAAAAAAAATCATAGAAAAGGAAAACAAATTGACAGAATTTAACTGATCAGGTCAGATATACATGAATATTCCTATAGATAGATTAATCCCTTATCCATTAATTTGCTAAACAGGGTACCAACACTTTCTTACGCAGTTTTTTCTTCCTTGGTTCATTGTTTTCATCACGCAGTTAATTTCAGCGCACAGGAGACAGAATAAGAAACAAATTGTTCTTGAAATAAATATATGATCTTGTTGCAATTTTCGGCTTTAAATTGAAGATACAACATTTAGTATATATTTCCATTGGGGGGTATTAGAATATTATGATCAATCTGTTTATACCATGAAAAGAAGTAACATATATCCGATCAAAGCATATAACCAACTGATCATTCTTTTTTAATTGTAAAGAGTATTTTTATCAAAGATTAGTTAATATAAATAGAAATACTGATAAAAAATTTTTTGTCAGACCTTTACCAACGAAATTCTTAATTTCTATATCATTAGCAAACACAGATAAAAAAATTTCCTTGATATATATCTGGAAAATTAAAGTGTAAAAAAGAAGAAAAAGCCACTTTGATTAATAGATTTTGTGAGAAATATACAAAACTTTTGTATAAGTATGCGATCAACTACCTTCTTTTCTGTCTGATTCTCCGAGAATTTGCTGTATGACATGTATGACAGCCACACAACAAGGCCAAGCATGTAGTGTTTCAATTATTTTATGGAGCCTTTCCGTCAACAAATTAATTACCAATTAACACTGTCCCATTGGTTTTGCTTCAAGATCATGGTTTTGCATGCACAACAAAATATACATTTATTATGTCAGAAGTTTAGTTATGATAGGTTCGTTCCCATTTGGAGGCACACCAAGGCTAAAGAGATATACAGTAGCTTCTCTATCATCATCAGGAGAAGAATATATGACTCAACAAATCAAAGAGAGTACGCAAGGAGAACACATCATTCAAGATTATCAATGGAATGGAAGCTAGCGGACCCTAATCCATACAGGTAATCTTAAGAGAACGGATATGATCCTTCCATTGACCCGTGTGAAAGAAACTAGTCATTTTATAGATGCAAGCTTGGCCATTATCACTTTTTATTATGAACAACGAAGCTTGGACTATGCTTTTAGTCTTTACTTTTCTCTTGGTGCTTTGCATTGAGTGCCCTTTTCTCTTAGTGCAAATCCCTTTTAACTTCATTTAGGTTGCCGAAATTCTCAACAGAGCCTGAAAAGGACAGTAAAGTGAGTCAATTATGTAAAGCAAAGCCTTGTGCAATGTGAGTGCATGGTTACTCATTATTTGCAATCTTTTAAAAGCTCATTCAACATCGCTATCCAAATGGTGGGTAGAAGGGCAGCAGCAACCGATCCTGATTATGTTAGTGCTGTGACTATTTAACTTAATCATGTGGGATCAATAATATTCCATCTTTCTGAACAATACCTCATTATACACGCTGAGTAATTAATTATATTGTGTCATGATCAATTGGAAGAAACACGCATTAATCCCATTAATTTAACTTTAAGGTTTTTATAATTTGTTAGCTTGAAGTTCATTATATATAATCATTAATTTGTAAATATTATATGTCATAATAGTCTACATGCAAATATGGTTACATAATCATGTCGGGGTTTTTTTTTTTTAATTCAAACATATCATAATATCTCATAGCTAGAAAAGTATGAGATCAGATTTAATTAGGAAAGTCTATACATAAAAAAATATTTATGAGATCATAAAATAAAATTTTATTTTCACAGTATTCTAAAATATCATTAATTTTCATTTATAACCTTAATTTTCAAGATTTACCTGATATTATAATTAAATAAAAACACTGAGCATGGCTAGTTGGTTACTTGCTAATAGTATGAAAATTAATAAGCGAAGGAATGAAAATAACACCACACCAATATGAAAGCATTTTATTTCCCTATACGTAGATTTCTATCAACTCCATTTTGGATGAAATTAAAACAGCATTTACATTGTGCTCAAAGAACTGTAAAAAATAACTGAACACAGCAAAGAAGAAGAGGCGGTGAGATGGTGGTCTTAGTCCTGATCTTAGTTATGATGAGAGTGCGCACGAGAGTTCCACTTTTCATGGAAGAGCAAGTCAATTAGAAAGCGTTAACAGAGTAAGGAACCCAGCCTTTTTCATCAGACTAGTAAAATCGGCAATTTGCACTTGTCTCAATCAAGATGAGCTGCAAGACTTGCTCAAATTCCTCTGCCTAATTTTTTTTTGCTAGTCAGTATGCACAAAGCCCATATCTGCCTTTCCCCTCGTACGAGTTACGACTATTTACTATTTCATTGATTGATTGGACAGCGAGGCCTGTTAAGGTTATGAGAACGGGGAGTGAGGTTATCCCATGTTTCAATCCAAATGATAAACCAGTCTGACGACTGAAAGGTCACATTACGGATCAGCGCAACACGATTTCTTTTAGTTTGTGGTATCAAATAATAGTGTTGGGGGGGGGGGGGGGGGGAAGAGAAAAAAAATTTC
>NW_011499851.1:2208072-2213333 GCF_000495115.2 Populus euphratica
GAAGAAGAAGAAATTCCTTTATAAAGACTGGGCCATCATTTGGACTTGTAGCTCCTTATGGACCGAGATGAAGAATTTGGCATATAGTCTAAAAAAGAATTGCCCAGGCCTTATTTCTCCTTTTGGGGTTGAGTTTGGATTTGGGACTGATATCATAAAGCAAAATAGGCTGGAATTCCTTCTTTCATTTGAGATTATGATGTTCTTATGTCAAATTACAACTGGGCTGGAAAATCTCTGCTGTCACGTCTCCGCGAAAGCAAGCTTCAGCTGATGTTAACCCATTGATATGTAGGAGATGGGGATACAGATGAGGCATATAGGTGTTTTTGCAGCTTCATCTTTTTCCCATGTAGGAGATGGGGATACAGTTGAGGCATTTAGGTGTTTTTGCAGCTTCATCTTTTTCTCTGTAACCTTGTATTGCTGATTTCAATAGTGAGATTTGCTTTCATTCTTAAAAAGAAAAATAAAGAAAAAAAATTGCTACAGTGTCGGGCAGAATTTCTTATGCCTCAATTGACATTTGAAAATGAACACCTCCTTTGCTTTGCTTTTGACAGCAAAGTCTCCCAGTTACTGGCAGTGATATTCCACAACAGGATACTCTTTGAATGCTCTCCCTGATCCATCGATATTCCTCTTGCAAAGGGCTTTGATTTCTACCTCTGGACTCCTTAAGAGGCTCTATCTCAACTCTATTTCATCGCCCACCTCCCACAATCCTAGTGCTCAATTGCTGAATCCTATTGGGAACATTTTGTTGGTCCATTAAATCCACTTACACGCTTCCCTTTCCATGATATGACGAGGCCTGTTTCTTATCCGAGTCTCCACTTATTTGATTCTAGGCCTACTCAACCTAATCCAAGCCCAGCCTTCAAGAGAGCTGGACAGTGGAGAGCTTATCCTAGCCCATCGAACGTCCAAGCCTCCCTAATGCTTGCTCCGTTTACTCTTTCTATATAGTACAACGGATATTGATTAAGAAAAAACACTAGTTTATAAATTACAACGGATAAATAAGCCTCCCCCCATTCTTTTTTTTAGTTCGGTGTTGGAGGCTAAGGGCTTTGTCAAAGTTGATGACTTGAAAAGTTGGAACATGATAGAGATGTAATTTATTCTTGAGATATGGATATCAGTTTAGCCCTTGCAAACATGCCGTCAACGTAGCATTTCAGTATTCACATTATTCAAAACCATTTCCTAATAAAAATAATTCTTCTTCATATGTGCACGGTTTGCTTAGGATGTGTAGACATATTGACATGGAAATTTTCAAAGGAAAGCGAAGCAGATTGACCGCTCCTTGAGAAAGTTTCTTCCTAAACTTTTTGACATCTTCCACCAAGTAAATTAAGATATATAATCAGAGACCAACATCAAACATCACTTTCTGTATTGTATAATAAAGTGCTGACCAAACCATAATATAATGCTCAAAGAAAGATCAAAAGAACCTAAGGCAGCTTGCAAAGTCAATATTTTGAAAAGCTTCTATGTTGTTAGAGATCCAATAAAACTAATAGAAAACAAAATTCCGAATTCATTTTCAAGATTATTGGGGAAATTTTAATTTTAATTCACGCCTGAATAAAAATCTCCTAATCATCGAATAAAAAAAGTTAGTATTATATGATCCAAAGAGAATCTTAGAGTCTCCTGGTGCTACATATTGCGGGTCAGGGAGCTATTCCTAAGTTACTGCATATAGTCTTAATATATAAAGCAACGGTAATGAATTAAAAATAGGTTGATTCATGTAATAATTGAAATCTCACGTTTCAGTTTTATATATTATTGGTTCTTAATTAGGTGTATATATGAGAAGGGGGTCCTTCTTCAAATATACGAGCGTAAAAGATACAATATTATTTTGTTGAGTATGTAAATATTAGTTTATTCATATATATATATATACAGACACACACACATGTTTCTTATCTAAAAAGAATTATTGAAAAACTCTTGTTGAAATCACTCTCTAAAAGTCTTAATTACATATTCACTATGGTGATTTCACTCATTCAATAAATAAGATTTTTGGGCTGTAAAAAGAACATTGGATAGGATTCTAATAAGTTGCTCCTACCCTTGTGAACGAGGCTTATGTTTAACCCTCTCATATTTGCTCCTTGCCTCCTGGCTCTTGGGATCAATGTCTCTCTGTTATTATTATTATTATTTTATTTACAATTTAAATGGAATATTTTTTTTTCACATGGATGTTAGATTTATACCTGTTATTTTACGTGATAATTGAATATGGCGTTTCACGGCCTCAGCGTGTCGTCAGGCATATGTCAAGGGGCAAGTGTTCTATTTCTACACATAAATAGACAGCCAGATTTGAGGTTCCACCTTCCACCATCGCAATTAAGCTTTCGGAGTTGGACTTTAAGGTTCTTGTCAGCTGTAAAGTAAAAAAAAGATGATCAAAGACAGCGAACAGGAGTGCAATGGATGTGTTTTGGTGATATTAATTGTTTAATTTCGATTCAATGTTTCATAATCAATTCAATTTATCATTAAAACAAAAGTCACTGTAAATACAGGGTTATATATTTTTATATTTTTTCATAACTCCATGACCTCTTTTCAGTTGTTTTATTTAGCAATTCTCCCGCAATATTAGGACGGTCTGCCTAATTTTGCAGTTCGATTATTTATAAATCAGGCAATATTTTATCATATTAATATCTTAGATGATAATATTCTTGTTGAAATATCATGCTAATTAGATAGTTATTTTTATATGTATTATTATCATTGTCTTTGAACATGAAAAACAACAAATTCAATACCGTGAAAGATTCTTATTGACCCAAATATATATACATATTACATTTATTTTATCCAAATACGCCTAAATTGACTGAAATTAATGAATTAAGAAAAAAAATCCAATTATTATAACAGGAAGGAAAACAAAATCGATATGTGTATATCATGTAATCTGCATTCTTGATTTATATTCAATTTAAAGTAATATTAGAAATTTAGATTAATCACATGATTTTATAATTTAATTAATAAAGACTTTAATAGAAAAAAATAGAGGTGTAACTGATACAATATAATTCAAGTATTATAAAACCATAAATTTTTATAAGTGGCTTTGATAAGGATTGATGTAGAAAATTTCCTTTACTTTTTTATAGTCTTCCTAACAAAAATATTCAATATATCTCTTAAATTGAAGTTTACAATACGAATTTTTAATTGGTTTAAGTGAAAATTCATCTTATTTTCTTTCTTCTAAAAGCTATGAAATTTATTAATATTATTTTTATATAAGCAGATGGCATAATTGACCCATCTTATGTTATGGCATAATATATATAACTAGCCAATAATTGGATCCACTATTTACATGGGCATGTACACAGGTCAAGACTTACTCTCTCGTCATAGAAATAATTGTGAACAGCTATTGTTATACATTTATATACGCAGACTAGAAATATAAGTTCACATGTCATACAAACGAAAATACAATAAAAATATCTAAAATCTAATTATTAAATATATTTTTTTCAAAAGAAAAAAGAAAAGCAAAGCCCATCGTCATGTGACATACGGGTCATAGTATCTACTAGTTACATACCCGCGCGATGCTGTAGGTCAATTTATTTTGTATAAAAAATATCAAAAAAATTAAAATTTAAAATTATCATGTCTTTCTACAAAGTTATATCCAATAGTTTTGAGTTTGACTACAACGTCTGACTTAAAAGTAATATTTATAATATTAATAATAACATTAAACATGTATGACTCAAGTTTAAGTGGTTTTGGTTGCAATACTAGACATAATAACATTGGATATAAGTCTGACTGCAAGGTCGTGTCATAAAAGTGTGATAATTAAATAGATTAATTAAAAAAACCAACAGAAAAAAAAAATTAATGAGAAAAAAGAAAAAAAATCAGAATCAATTGAGTTAACTCATCAAATTAAGTTAACCTATTATACCTGGGATTCGTGTCATAAAAGTGTGATAACTAAATAAAAAAGATTTAATATTAATGAACCAAATTTTTTAAAAGAGATTAATTAAAAGGAAAAAAGCAAAGAGAAAAATACCTACAAGAAGGAAAAAAACTAATGAAGAAAAAGAAAAAAATCTGAATTATTTGCGTTAAACCATCAAACCCGGGATTCGTTTCATGAAATCTTGATAATTAAACAGAAAAACTTTAACATTAAGAAACTATAGGCAAAAAAAATAAACTAAAAGCATAAGCTTTTTCACTGTGGATTGTACCGTGCTATTCACAGTAAAAAGCTTAAAAAAAAAGAAAAAAAAACAAAGGCATACGTCATGGGTTAATTTTTTTTGTTGCATAAAAAATATAAAAAATCACTAAGATCTAAAAGTGTTAGGTCTTTCTACGAAGATATACTCAAAAGCCTTGGATCTAACTACAACGCTTGATCCAAGAATATTATTTTTAATATTAATAATAACATTAAACTTACATAATTTAAGTTTAAGTGAACCTAGCTGCAATACCAAACCTCGAAGTATTAGATGTGGGTTTGGCTATAAGTTCATGTCATAAAAGTATGATAATTAAATAGATTAATTAAAAAAATAAAAAAAAATAATAGGAAGAAAAAACTAATAAAAAAAAATAATCTGAATTAACTGGGTGAACTCTTCAAACCCGGGATTCGTGTCATGAAAGTTTGATAACTAAATAGAATAAAATAATTAACGGGTTTACCCAAAATTAACTGAATTAACTCGTTAAACCAAGTTAACCCGTTAAGCCTGAGATACGTGTCATGAAAGTCTGATAATTAAATATAAAAAAATTTCATATTAACAAACAAAACTAAATAAAAAAATTAATTAAAAAGAAAAAAAAATCAAATTAACTTGTTAAATTAGACTAACCCATCAAACTCAGGATAAAAAAAATTCATTAAAAAAATAAAAAAAAAATTAAAAAACAAACAATTTAACGTTTCATTTAATTTTTAGTATATATTATAATATAATATAATATAATAATATAATATATTAAAGATGGGAATGTGATTATAATATAATATAATAATTATAATAATATAATATACTACAGTACTTTTCCCACGATATTTAGTATATTGTTAATTGATTGCCAGTTAAATGGTTAATTAATTTTTGAGATACGCTTATGGACATGTACGGACCTACCCCATGTTTCATGTCACCCTCAAACCTCAGAAAATCTTCGACAATTTAGGTTACTATCATCCTAGTATGGAG
>NW_011499851.1:2214932-2249506 GCF_000495115.2 Populus euphratica
GAAAAAAAACAATCAAACAATAATGCAGCTTACCTTAGGTAGGGTGCATTGGGGGTGATGTGTATTTCCCTTGCACAACCAGTCCTTACTCAGACTCTCGCAGGCCATAGGTTTCTAATGACTATAATACTAGGTGGCGACTCCTAAATATTAATCATAATTTTATGATTAAATCCAAAACCATTTTCTAAGACATAAGACCTCACACAAGAGGCACAACAAAAAGCCTCCGGCCATCGCTAGACGACGTCGCTCCGGCTTGCACCCTACGACATTAGAAATCTTAAAATAAATATTGATCTCAATAGTTATGCATAACAGAAGATCGACATTATTCTTATTGTATCATTTCAAATGAAATGTTACATTTATTATATATTTTTCTAAATGTATTCTATGACAGCTATTAATTATCTATTTTATTTTTAAGTTTTTTTATGATTTATTTTTAAAAAAACTGACAATAGAAACTAAGAATAGAAGATGAAATGTTACATTTATTATATATTTTTCGAAATGTATTCTATGACAACTATTAATTATCTATTTTATTTCTAAGTTTATTTATGATTTATTTTAAAAAAACTGACAATAGGAACTAAGAATAGAAAACTTGTTGATGAAAGAGATGTTAATCTCTAAAATTAGATGATTTTGTCAATTTAGAAATCTTTTATGTTAGTCCCTACAAATAAGAGATGGTTAATATCATCTCCCCAATCCTAGGTCCACACGATGAGTTTCATCTTAGCAAGAGTCCAAGTGAACATCAATGACACTAAGTCCCACTTGCTATCTAAATCTCCATGTGCATTCCCAAAAAAAAAGAGTCCAAATCTAGAGCTTTTATAGATTTATAGTGAAGTGTGTGAAAACTCAGAAAAATAACATGCATGTAAATGAAATTAAATTGCACAAATGAACATAAACAATGCAAATATTAAATGCTTTAAAAAATAAATAGCAATTAAAAAGAATAAATTAAAAGAAAAACACAAACAGCTAGGGTCAATTCTAACTCCAAGTGGAGTCATCATGCTATCATATCATAACGAATATGAGACTCTAAAATTAAAAAGGAAAATAATAATAATAGAGTTGTCACCTAGTAATTAAAAAAACTAAAAATCCTAAAATAGATACTTATCTCATAGATTGATGTATTAGGTTAATTATGTCAATGTGAAGATTAACATCACTTATAACCTATACTATCAAATGAAAGGTTGTCTTTTCTATCCGTATTCAATGTGAAGATTAACATCACTTATAACTTATAACGTATGCTATCAAATGAAAGGTTGTCTTTTCTATACGTGTTCCTCAATTTATTCTATGTCAATTATTAATTATCTAAATTTATTTTTAAATTTGTTAATGATTTATTTTTTTAAAAAATGAAATTTATCCTTAAAAATATAAGACTTGTTGATAAAAGAAATTTTAATATTACTCCTTAAAATAGGTTATTTTGTTGATTTAGAAAAACAAATCTGATATTAATCCGTAAAGATTTAGAAAAACAAATCTGATATTAATCTGTAAAAAAAAGTCGTTGATTTTGAAAACAAAAATAGAAAAGAGGATCCTCACCCAATTAAGAGGGACTTGTTTTGCAGGTTTTCTAGCTACCTACTCCCATCTTCAATCAAATATCATTCGGATGCGTAAAGCGCCACATCATCTCTAAGAGATTATCCATCCTCATCACTTGTAACCTAGGCATAATTACCAAGATGTAAGAGAGTTTATATAGAAATTGGATTGGGAAGCACAGCGAAATGGAAAATGGTGGAAGCCCTTAGTAATTATACTTTACGATGCATTATTCAAGACAGATGTTTAGACTTTGATTTCCTCAAAACAAGAAAGTAAGGAACCTTGGAGTCTGAAAATCCATAACCTCGGCGGTGCACCACCAGAAGAAATGATGGCCTTTTTTCGTTGCAAGAAATATGAGCTCTTTCTTCTAGAAAAAGGAAGAAGAAGAAGAAGAAAATGGTGGTTGCGGTGAATGTAAAGCGCTTAAACTTCAGTGATGGATAGTTTGTCGATTATTACAGTCTACAGAAGCATTAACTAGCTGATGGGATTTGAGATTAAAAGAACACAGGTAGATGAGATCTCACCACCTCATGGGCATCAATCACTTCGTTAGATGGGTGTGCTTTGACTAGTTTATCTTCGGTCTCATTGGTCAACGATTCCTGTAAAATATATACTAATTAATTACCAGCGAAAGGCACTGCCTGGAAATAAAAAAAAAATCTCAAATCAATCAGGGTCAACATAATAATATCCCAACAATCGCTTTCTAACCTCAGCTTCACATTGCACGTAAAGTAAAATAAATCATTCAATCCATCAGGCCCCACACCTTGTTGTTCATCCATGACTAGTCCCATTCCACACACGATACTGCCACATGTTCCCCTTCACGACAAGACACCACAAACATGCTTTCTTTTTCACGTGTGAACATCGTCCCTGTAATGGCATCCCCGTAATATAACCCAAATATACTGCTAATTTCATCGTCTAGGCCAGGCCGTAAATTACTCTCTTATTTAGTCATGCACGTTTTAATTTATCCTCGCCGCCTGCCATTCTCCCACGCTGCTTTAAATTTATTTTTAAGTTGTTTTTTATGAATTTAATTGTTTTTTATTTAGATTTTATTTTTTAATGCTAATATTAAAAATAAATTTAAAAAAATAAAAAAATAATATCTTCATGTATTTTTTTAAAAAAATACTAAACTGTATGGCTATACCATAATACTAGACTAGACAGGCTCTGAGTAATTAATTGAACGTATTTAAATATTCACTCAAGATGCTTAACCATGGTTAACATGTGTAGTCATATTATAAAACCTGAGAGCCAAATAGAGAAGCCAAAACAGGATAGCATTTCTCCAGAGAGAGAGAGAGAGAGAGAGAGAGAGAGGAAAAGGAAAAAAAGGGAAGAAGAAATTCTTTGTTAGAGGGAGGGGGATCTACACAGGACACTTGCAACAAAATGGCTCTTTGTGTTGATGAAGAAGAGATATGGAAATGTTCGAAGCACCCTTCCAAGCGTCGCCGAACTGGAATCTGCCACGTGTGCCTCCGCGAACGTCTCTCCTCTCTTTGCCCTGACTGCGCTAGCGCGCGCCCCTGCACTTGCTACGCCACCACCGCGTCCTCCTCTTCTGGCACCACTTCATCCTCCTCCTTCCACCGCTTCTCCTCCGCTTCCGGAATCGGAAGCGTCGGTCGAGTATCCAATTTAATCGAGACCGAACCCGCTTTTCGTCGCTCTCGATCCCTAGCTGTTCCGTTTCTCCGGTCAAAGCCATCGGCCGACCATAGTTATAACAACCACAAAACTTCCTCGTCGTTCTGGTCATTGTTCAAGGGAGGGCATGGTAACAGGAGCATGAGAGAGCAGGTTGAAAGACGACACGTGGTGATTTTGAAGGAGGAGGAGCTGGAGGAATCAGCGAGGAAGGTAAATGAAGATGAGGAGAGGAGGAGGATGATGAGGAAGTCAAGATCGGTGGCGGTGACTTCAGAGTCAAGAGGAAGTGACGTGAGGAGATCGTCAAAGGGAGGGAAGGGATGGTATTTCCCTAGTCCGATCAAGGTTTTCAAGCAATCAATCTCGAGAGGGATTTTGGCCCATGAAAGGTCGCCTTTGTATAGAGGTTGATTTTCTTTTACTACCTAGTCTTTAACTGCCAAACAGCAATACATATTCTTATCACCCTTTCTATTATTGTTTTGAATTACTGGCTTTATTTATGTTTTTTGTCAAGCAAAAATTAGTTACTCCAGTTTTCTTTGATAGACACCGTGACACTGTTTTATCATGTAGATCGTGTAATTTCTTTTCTTATTTATGGAAAGAGTGATCAATATATATATGCGATCAGTGAAATTCCTTAATTTAACCTTGTCTTGTATATCTTTTTTTCTTGCAATTTTTAGTTTCGCTGTTTTGTGTTGGGTTTTTTCTCGGGCGTGTAATTAAATAAAAAATTTTAAAAAATACTATTTTAATTCTTTTCTAAATGATTTATTTTGATAAATAATTATAACTGCACTACCACTAGTTTTGGCGGAGCAGTGGTGGGTGGTTGCATGATTGGGGTGCAATTAGATTAGAAGAGAATCTTTGAGTGTTCAGTGACGACCTTATAATGGATTGTCATTTGGGCCCACTTGACATGTGGTTTCAAGTGAAGCTAGGGATCGATTTGGGAGTTACTTGTAAAAGTTGTAACAATTTAGAATATGCTAGAACTCAAGTGCCGAAAGAAGAAATAAACTAGAGTGGGACTCCTCTGAATAAGAATTTAGGCTAGAAAATAGAAGGTAACTAGCTAGGCGAGGTTGTCGGGCAAGAATGACATTAAATATCAGTCTTCGAGTTTGTCTCTGTGCTAGCAGAATGTACAGACACTTCTCCAGCTCGGTGCTCCGAAGCCCCACGGCCACAGATGTTTCTTGTAGAGTATTTCTTGTCGTTGAAAGAAAGAAAAATGAATTGAAATGGTAAAAATCATGAAAACATTATTTTCATGGTAAAGGATGCAGCTAGTTTAATTCATGGATGTTGAGATCGTAATGGAAGATATTCTCCTCGTTCTTAGCATGTGGATTAGTTAATTATTCACTAATGCCTTTTTTAAACAAAACAAAATAATAGGGATAGATTACAATAAAATATTAGCTCCTTCAATTGATGGAATCAAGAACAAATAAACCTCTTTTAATCTCTGACAAACACATCCTTGAAGGAATTTTGACTAATAGCCGTTGAAAGAAATTAGATTTTTTTATTTTTTATTTTAAATTATTTTTTTTGTATTTTCTAATTGTGTTGGTGTTCTTATATTAAAAAAAATTAAAAAATAAATCAATATTATTTTCATATATTTTTAAATAAAAAATATCTGTTAATACACTAACAAACATTCACTAACAATCATTTAAAAAAAAAAAAAACTTTGAAGCACAGTACCCTCAAAACAGTGAGTTTTCCCAGCAACCCTGTTCAAGAAGAGCAAGCTCTGACAAAAGGCACTTAGCAGTTGATTTTTCCATCATGATTGCGGTGCTGGGAAAATAACATATGATTTGTAAGCTTCACAAAGAACAAAAACAAGTATAGTTTCGCCATGGGTAGGGCTGGGTAGGGCAGCAATTATTGTTTTCATGAACCGGTTGGATTGCGAGGGATTTTTCTCTTTTTTTTTAAGGACTGGTTTTGCTCTCAGCACTGTTGTCAGCATCATGATATTACATTAGATTTTACACTTTTACTTGAAATTTTTTTTTCTTAATATTTATATTACATTAGATTTTACACTTTTACTTGAAAAAAATTTTTTCTTAGTAGTAGTAGTTCATCTATATATCTATAATGTTACTAATAGATTTATAAACAAAAATAATCTATCAAAAAAATTTATTATTGATAATTTATGGATTATCGGTGAATTTAGTAGTAATAAATATATTGATAATTTTATAAATAGACAAAGTGCATCAAAAAAATTTACTCTTTTTATTCTATAGGTATATCCATATGTAAATATAGCATATTACTAACAAAATATCATCTATAATTCTCTTAGTGAATTAACAGTAGCAATGATATTTATAGTAATTCTTTTCCAACTTTCTAGAATATATTAATGGTTTAGTTTTATCACTAACCCATTATTAGTAGTGAAATTTATAATAATTCTTTTTTAACTTTATGAATTATACCAACGAAGTTGTGCCTTTGGTAACCCTATCATTAATATTTTAAAACACGTGTACGTTCAAATACAATAAATCTAAAATAAAAACAGCATTGGAATAGGAGAAGAAGAAGGTTGGTCGTTGCTGGAACCGTGAGGCCAATTAGAGGGTGTACATAATCTTCATATATGTGATGTCATTTCCATTACCAATTGATGGAGTTTTTCATAATCAACTATGAGGCATTTATATTTATCATTAAAATAGATTGTCTCATCCAATACCTTTTGGTCTAACATTGCCGCAAACTCTAAAGTTTGAATGCTCGATATCTATTATGAGCATCCAATTTTCAAAGCACAACAAGTTGTTCGTAAGTTCTCAGTCGTAGTGTTATAAAGCTCGTACATCTGATTTCTATCGGGTTCATCAGACGATCCTATCTCTAATTACAAATCTAAATTGATATCTAGATGATTCAAAGGATTGTTCTTGTATCTTTTCTTCAACCGACTATTATATGTATCTTTGAAAGAACAAAATAAAATCATCAAATTGAAAGGGAATAATAACTTAAAAAAAAAAGATTGAAAGCCAATATACCACAAAATGCTAAGTTCAGCTATTAACGAACCATTTCACTCTTAAATATACTATTATTTATTTCATTACAAAACACTTTGGTAAAAAAATTTCATATAAGTTTCATCAATTTACAAATAAATATAATTTTATAAAATCTAAAACAAATATTAACATATACAAATCATAAATCTATACAATTCATAAATCTATACAACAAAGTTGTATAAGATAAAATTGTAAAATAAATAATCACTCAAACAAAACACATGCTATAAAAACATGCAAAAAAAAATAAATGAATCAACATTATAAATTGAGTTCAATTAAAATAAATGACATATTTGCTTATTTAAAGTAAAAAATCCTTAATAAACTTTAAATCAGAACATGGATATGTTGACAAACTGAATATTATAATGAAAAATTATGTTGGTAAATATCATCATAATATATTAATGAAATTTTTTTGTTAGTGTTTTTATTTATATTTTTTAATTTTTTTATGGTAAAAAAAATAACATGTATAATTATAAGCTTAATTAGTACAACTTTTTAGTTTTAAGACCTTAATTTGCCCTTCCTCTCATTTCCTATTTGAGGTTCAAAAACGGCATGTCGCTATACCTTGTGCTGTAATTAAGTTTTTAATAAATTTGCAGAGCCATCAGTTTATAGCAGATGGTTTAGGACAGCACATCACTGTTTCCTAGTGGCCTGCATATGATCAAATTAATAAAAGGTGTGGGTCCAGTCCAGCAAAGAAAACAAATGATTTTACGTTCGACCTAGCTAATGATTGTCTATTACAATGATTAAAGACTTAAGAAATTAAGGGAGTGATGAGCCCTTGTATGAATGAGGAATCTAAATCCCCAAAATCCTGGTAGAGTTTCTAAAGTATCACTAGTTTCTTGAACTATATACATTAAAAATGATTTTTTTAATTAATTTTCTTTCTATCAAATCTTGGTTTCCATAACTTCACCAGATCAGTCAGCCTAAGCAATGACGTCAACTCCTTGTTATTCTTCGATTATATATCTATTAAAAAAGAATCTTTAGTTGTTTTCGGTTTCTTGAATATTATCACACTGTTTCTGGCAAAAACAATTCTCTTTTAAGAAGATTCTAACTGCCATTGCTGTTAATCCTAAGCTTAATTTCATGAGTATACACTTTCGGCTGGTTTGAGAGTATATCTTGCAAGTGGATCGATTCGAGGATTTCTTACAAGGACGTGGAATCCGAGCACATGCATTACTTTAACAAGGAATAAAGCAGCTCACAAAATTTTCTGTTAAAAAAGAAATAGCACGACATGTTTTCGAAGCCACAGTGAAGACATGCTGCAATAAAAAAGTGTAAGGCAGATCAAGTTTTAACTTTGAAGTGACGTTACAGCTGCTAATTAAACGATAGGGCAAGTTATCGATCCCTTTGGCTTATGCTTTGTGGATTGGGATTTCACTTTGATAATTGTGTATAATGATAAGAAAGATCTTAAAACAGGGAGAGCAGCCATTACATTAGTCTTCTAAAGTGCCTTTTTCTTTGCTTAATGCGTACTTTTAAGTGAAAGTACATCATCGGTCCTACCTCATTCTTTCATTTGGATCATAAAGAAAGCTACTCCTCCTTTGTTGAGGTGCAAATTGGCTGGTGAGTGGAGCTGCTGTTGCTTTTGCTTTTCACCCACAAGCCCCAACTCTCTCGTAGCAAGTGTCGAACGAAAAATAGGAAGAAAAGGTCAGAAAAAATCAATCTCTCTCTCTCTCTCTCAAGAGGGAGAAAAAACCGATCCTCGGATGCTAGTTCACAAAATACTGTTTCCTCTTTAACATACATAATCATAAAACCAACCCTAACTTCTGCAAAAGAAATTGCCACCACGAGGTTCTCTACGAAGCCAGAAACAAATTAACAATAGGAAATACTACACATTGCCAGCAATTATTTCCTCAAATGATCTCGTGATTATTATTCTCCAAATGATACAAAAAATTGATTCCGAAACCGCTGGCATGATTTCAACATTAATCAAGCTAATAGCCCCTTAATCATTTCATTATCTCTATTGTACTTTAAACCCGTTGTCTTCTTATCTCGAGGTTCTGTAACGTGCATAAATGACGCCAATATGCAATGGTGCCCGCCTGGTCAGCTCACAGATCATGGGCCATTCATCTCCCAGCTCAATTATTTTATTTCATATTGTAGGTCATAAAATTACAATACAGCACTTTACAAAACATATATATATATATATATATATATAAAGAGGAAGCGAAAACTTGTCTTTTTTACTGTGATGTCAGACTCACTGACTGCACTGCGCTTGATCATGGTCCCTTTTTTCTTCGTTAAAAAATTATTCGTTTAGAGCGCTTAATGTTTTTATTTTCCAATTTCACACTCCCGTTTTATATTCACTTGGTTTTAAGCTAATTGTTTGCTTCAGTTTTCGTTTCTCATCGTATTCAAATATTCAAGATATACATATAAAAAAATGTTTACACTTTAAATTGATGTTCAATTTTGTAAAATAAGATTTTATTTTATCAACTTAGAAAATTTAAAACAAGAAAGAGCAAATTTAAAAAAAAAAAGAAGTAAAACTCTTTTTTCTTTAATTTCATTAATGCTGATTATGGAGGTTAAAAACTATAATTTGGTCTTTATAATTGTTTTTTGGTTTTTTTTTGAGTGCTTCATGTTTTAATACTAAATTTCTTTAGATTTACATTTTTTTTCCTAAAATTTAAAAAGAAAGAGAGCCATTGTAAAATAAGAGAGGAAAACCACAATAGTGGTTGGCCACATTCCAACAACTAAAAATATTAATTTTGGTGTCAATATATTCCTCTTGACAAGAAGATTTTCATTAAGATATTTGTTATACCATTCATATCATTGGAAAAATAGATCATGTTTTGAAAATCTTATTTGGTTTAGTTTGATTTTAGGTTTTTGAATAAATTTAAGTATATTTTAAGATTTACAATGAGTTTATTGAGGTTTTTAGAGTGCTATTTTTATGTTTTCAAGTGAAAAAAATATATTAAAGATAGGTTTTTCGGATTCAAAACCTATAACCTAAACTTTCTTACCACCAAAAGCAAAGTCCAAGCAACCCATACATGGTTCACGAAGTTCAAGGTTAACATAAACAATTTTTTTAACCTTGAATTATAATTAATGTGTAATTTAGGAAGTTTAAGGTTAGTATATCCATAAATAATTTTTAAAATTTTTTAATTCACTTAGTTTTTTTAATTTAAATAAACTAATTATTTTATGAAATTGACATATAAAGAAAACTTGTACTAAGAGAAGGCTGGCAACGTTATTGCTAGGAGAGTGTGAGATAATCACAACACCATTAAATAAGATTGAATTTAATTTATGGTTTTTTAAAAATGTTACAAATTTTATTTTTTATAATCTTAACAAATAATTTTCTTCTGCAAACCAAGCTGTGTGATATATGGCACGAGACCTAAAAAAACTCAAAGAAATATGCAAAAGATTAATCTGGGAAGACATGGCCATTTGAAGGGATTTAAGACATTTACACATCTCAGAGGGTGTTTAGGATGCTTATGTCCAGCATGTGACATTTAAGTGTTTCTCATGGTAGTTATAGTCTGGTACGAAGAATTGAAACAAGGAAATTTATGATTTCATTACCACACACCAATAAATCCATTCTGTTTGTTTTGAATCCAAAATGAATGGTGAAATCGATTATGTTTTACAGGATATTTTTTTAAAAAAATTATTATATTGAATGAAAATGTCTAACTAATAATAGTTTTTTTTTACATGTTGTGATGCTTGTACGTGATCTAAGACCAATGAAATTTTTTATTGAAATCAACATGTGAAATGATGACTCAAATTGAAAAGAGATGCATTAACTCATGATAACAGAGATTAAAAGTTCATGGTAGGTTGGATTTTAACTAAAAAAGTTTGGAAGTCATTTTTTTTTAATTTGCTTGTTTTTTCCCCTAGAAACATATAACACTGAATGCATGAGATACATGGATAATCTTTCAATCCATCCAGAACTCAATGTGAATTTGTGCTTTGAGGCTGCTTCTATTGGTTGACCGAATAAAAATTAAGTTTATGATATCTCCAATACTAAAACTAAGAATATGTGGATAAGTTATAGTATATCAACCACTAGTTCCTTACAATCAGGATCAAGCCAACAATTTTTAGCCATCTAAGTGATTATATAAGAACAAGTTCAAGTTTAGATAACACAACTTAGGTTTGAGATGGCTGCCCAAAGGACAAAGTAAATGTTCTTGAGTAACTCTTGGCAACCTTCAGTGGTACATATGGTTGCCCTTTTGGTTTCAGCGAGGATCTATTTCCACCTCCTCATCTATCTTTTATCTACTAAATAAATTATATTTAATAATATTTTTTAAATTAATAATAAGAATTTGATTTTTAATTTGATTTTTTGAAAAAAATATTAAATACAATATTGATGGAATGACCAATGGATTAAATCACTCAAAAAGTTATGTAAAGTTGAAAAAAATTATAAGACTTGCCACTGTTAAATATAATTCTTCAACAATTAAATTTAATTATGTCAATAATATATATATATATATATATATATATATATATATGATTAACAATTTATTTTGTTGATAATAAGTCATAATCACTAATGAATTTAATGACAGAATTAATGTTAAAAAATTTATTTTGTCTGGTGTTCTATTTATATCTATAAATACATTTACTATTATATTATCACCAAATTGATTGATATAATATAAATAAATAAAAATATATTTTTTTATATTTTTTTCATCCACAATTCTGTTGGCAAATTTTCTAGAGTGGATAGATACTTCTTTTTTTTTTACATTGCAAAACACTTTGTTTATATATATATATAAAAGGCTCTATTAAGGAGCTCGACTAGGAACCGTAGAAAACATGTACCTTCAACCTCACTTTTCAATACTGATAGTGGCCATGCATAAAAAATACCGTCGTTTGATCACATAAAAAATTGAAAGAATCCGAAGAATAAACAAGAGAATATAATTAGTCAACTTTGATTTAGAAGTACATAAACTGTACTCTAAATTTTATAAATTGGATGGCTATTGAAATCATCAATTCATACACTCTTTCTTGGACAGCTTTTCAATCCATGCACTTTAATGATGAATGGGTTTGGCTTTAGCCACGAAAATACATGGAAAAGCCTATGAGCAGACAAAATATTTCTACTTCTAAAATCTTTTGTTCAAACGCAGAAGAAACATTTTTGAGCATGAAATTACTAAAATGGGGACGGCCATATTACTTGTTTTTCTTCCTGGCTAGCTTTGTTGTGATACACGAAACAAACACACGAAGAGAACGTTCATCTGTGGCCTGCTAGTGCTCCTGGCATCGATCAAAATAATCACCTCCAAGAGGTGCTTAGTAATTTAGACTAGCGTCACCATGCATTATAATATTTATTTCTATTTGGATTTATAAAATTGATTCTTCAAAAACATCAGTTTCCAAAAGTTTGAAAAACATTACAGATCAGAAATTATTTTACACACTTTTTCTTTCTCAATTTTTACGTATTTTAATAATATATATATATATATATAATTATCATTTCCCTATCTTTTTAAATAAATATAAAATGTTTAAAAATAATATAAATTATATATTAGAATATCATCTAATATTATATTAGAATCTTAATAATTAATCAATTATAAATTAAAATCTCATCATTTCCTTCTTTTATTAAATTAAAAATTTTATACTGCAAATAATTTTGGAGTCTTTATTAAAGCATTTCATGAAATAAAACCTCAAAACTTCAAAATTATTTAGTAAAGAAACTTTTTGTTGTTTCTTTGTAAAAATCACAGAAGCAGTTTGTTTAGCAACAATATAATATATGTTGCGAGTCATATAATTATTATTTTTATGTAAAACAAATATTTAAGTGTTGTTAATAATTTTTAATTTAATTATATAAAAAATAATTTAATATAATTTAGTTGACTTAATTAGTTTAGAAACAAATCTAATAACCAATAAAATATAATTCAACTCAAAAAAATCAAAACAATATTTTATTAAGAATTTCAAACAACAACATATTACATAGATTAGGATTAACTTATATTGGCCCATCAAATATGTTATCCAAGTAATAAAATTATAATGACTCTATAAAAAATAATAATTTAGGATTTAAAGTTTTAAATTATTATCCAAATAAGTTCTATTAATAAAATTTTCTTAATGTTTTAGGATTTTCAATTACAAATGTTCTCTCTCTCTGTCTACATATATATATATATATATATAGACACACACACTATTCACGCCATTAAAACTTTGAATAAATAATATTTATATATAACATGTAATTTTCAAGTATTTTTTTTTTGTTTTTTATGCACTTTTTTGAATAAAAAAACATTTGCACTTAATAAAATTTTAAATGTTTTAAAGATGTTAAGAGTTTGTTTATTATTGCAATTATGCCATGCTTTTTTTAAAAAATATTCTTTTATATTTTAAATTGTTTTAATATAATGATATAAAAACTAAAATTTTAAAAATAAAAAATATTATTTTAATATACTATCAAATAAAAAGTATTTTTGTTTTTTTTTTTTAAAAAAGAAAAAAGAAAAAACAAACAACTACACTGTAATAAACGCTACCTGAATTACTCTTCCCGCGGCTGTCAAGTTTGGACCACGTAGGAGGACCAACTCATGTGGTGTCATAGCCCACCGTACACGTGAAGGTGTCGTTTTCCAATTTGATCGCACGTAAAAAGAACAAAAGAAAAAGGTGGAATATTGGTGCTTTTTTTTTTTTAATTGCTTTTGAAAATCTTTTCATTGGACGTCTCGAAAACTTTCTCTTCTCAAAACGCTCTTTTGGGACTTGCGAATGAGTACTTCGACCCCACAGACAAACGCACACGGATGCAACATTTTTTTAGTACTTAAAAAACGTCAAACCTCAAATTTACCACGCATAACAATGTTACATGTCGAGTCCCATAATTATTTTATTATATCAATTTTATTCTTAAATGTCTTTTCTAATTTACAAACATACCCTCAAGTGCATTTCTTTTTGTGATAGTTTTTTTTGAAAAATAAATGTTTGGTAAAATTCTTCAGAGAATGCATAGTTTAAAAAAGTATTGGTAAAATAATGCAATTTAAAAAACAGTCGCATTTCTGAGTATTAATTTTGTATAAAATAATTAATCCCAAAGCCAATTTTCATGTAAAATAATTAATTTTAATAAAAATCAATCTAAAATTTGAGGAAGATCTAATCATTAAAATATAATATTCAAGATCTAATACTTGAGAAAGAGAGATGAGATAAATTGATATGATCGAAACGAGAAATTAAAGAAGGAAAAAATGGGAAGAAAGAATACGTCACCTGGTTAATTATTTTTCATGAAAAATAAAAAAATAATTAACATCAATAAAATAAATCATACATCAAATAAAATATTTACATAATTACAAAGTTAAAAATAAGACAATTAAAAATATAAAATAATAATTTTATTATAAACACACATTTTTTTATTATCATTTAATCCCCACCTCTTTATCATTAAATTCGATTTGTTTGAGAAGATTAATAATTTTTATTTTAATATCATGTATTCCTTAATTATTATATTAATTTTTTAATAATGATATTTATTCTCTTTTATAATGTTAAAATACTCACTCATTCAGCAAAACAACCTTTCTTCTTATAACCTTTTCTTGAAAAAAACGTAATTTGTACTTAATTGATTTTATTCAATTCATAAAAAAATAATTTATTTAATTCATTAATTTTCAATTGTTAAAAAATATGAGATTGTATAGAATAATTTATTATTTATTTTGAACAGTTGATATTTTTGTATATTTTACAAAATGAAAAAACCAAACTTTTAATACAATTATATTCTCAAAACATATTTTTAAAGGATTATAATGTATGTGTGTGTGACATAATATATTTAACAAATGTGTAAATTATAAAAGCATAAAAATCCAATATATTTGTCTTGTATTTTTTCTCTCTCTTTTTTTTCTTTCTCATATTTTTTATAATTATTTTTTTTAATATTTTCTGCTTTTTCAAATTTGATTATGGAAATTAAGTTAATTAAAATTAATGGTTCATATTTGAATTTAATGACAGAGGTTCAAATTATAAATATTTAAAGTGATATTTGTGGGGGGAAAAAATTTAAATTGGTTCATAAAATTGGTTAAAAAGAATCCCTAATGAAAAAAAAACACAATTTTTATCTTCATCTCCACAACCAAATGATTTTTTATTCCAACTTTCTTCATTTTTTTTAAATTGTTTTTTTATTTATGATGTTGTGTGGTGATGTTATTTTTTATTTTTTATGTTGATATTGTTTTTATTATTAATTTTTATGTTTTGTCGATGCTATCTTTTATTTGTTATGTTGTGTTGTGATCAATGACGAAGAGGGGAGCTAGCAGGGACTGGGTCCCTGCAAGGAATTTTTTCTCAGCCCTTTCATTATATAAAATAATTAAAATTTTAACTCTTTTAAAATAATTATTTTAATTTTATTCCCTTTAATTTTTTTTTCTTACTCTGCCTCTAGTGATGATGGTATTTTTTTATTTTTTTTGTTTATATTTTTTTATTTGATGATGTTTTTTATTTGTCATGTTATGTATTCATGGTTTTAACATTTAATTTCATTATGTATTTGTTGCTCCATTATCTATGAGTTCACTTAGGATAAATGAACTGTCACTAAACATTATCCAATGCTATTGATGAATAGGTAATAAATTGAATAATACATGATATTATTGTGTTTAAATATATTGTCTAAGACGTGTTTTATTGTGATTTCATTTTATATTAGTTGATTTATTATTTATAAATCCATATAGGATTAATGAATTGTCATTAGACATTGTTTTATGTTAATGAGTAATGAATTGATTAATAAATAACTTTATTGTGTTCTAAAATGTTTTTTTTAGATTTTTTTCTTGCAATTTAATTATGTATTAGTTTTTTATTATTAATAAATCCACATAAGATCAATGAACCATCATTGAGTATTATCCTAGATTAATGATGAGTGGATAGTAAAATGCATAATAAATAATTTTATCATGTTTAAGATATTTTTAAGATATTATTTTTTTTATAATTTTATTTTTTAAAAAAATATAGCAATAATAGTAATATATTTTTTCTTTTGTGAATATGAATTCGTGGGTTTAAGGGTGTCCATAACAATACTCTTTAAAATTATTGTTCTAACTATATAATCATTGCCCTTCAAGAAGTAAAGTCACTTATAATGACAATAGTATTTTTAAATTCATAAATGTAAATATTTGTATAACCTTTTTAATTATAAATAACCTATATATTCATGTTGATATATATGAATTTATTTTCATGTTTTTTTTTTTCTAGGATACCTTTCTTTTATGATGTGAATAAATTTAAATTAGATTATTATAATTCCATGTATGCGCCCATTAAATATGAGTGTCGGTCTTTAAACCTATTTCAATCAACATAATCTTGAATAGATTTATATCTATTAATTTCTCAACATATAAATTGTTCCAATGCTTGTATTTCAAAAGTGAAGATTAGATCTTATTACAAAGCTCATGTTCCAAATCATAATTCTTATCCATAATAGTATCTTACTTTTAATAATAATTACAAATATACTTGTTTAGGTAAACTCTTAACGTGTAAATATATTAGGCTTTTTTATAATTAAAAAAAATATGAAGTAGCTTTTCTTAGATAAGATAAGATGTATAAAGTGATTATTATTATAACAACCTATTTTTTATTATTTTTTCCAAGTATAAAAAATTTTAAAAATAAGGAGTAGAATGAAAAGTATGTAAAAGAAACAAAGACTCAAATGGATAACCATAGTTTGAGCCACTCTCTAAAACAATTATGAAATAAAATATAGAAGGATGAGGAGAAAATAATTATGAGATAAAATATAGAGGGATGAGGAGATAAGGGATAAGTAGTGATAAAAAAATTTGTATGGAATGTCATATAAATAAACCATCTTGGATACATAAGAAGGGAGAAATCACACAAAGAAAGATGAAGAAAAATTAAGAGAAAATGGAGAGAGATACCAGTAAGAGTAAAGAAAATAAAAAAGAAACAAGAAAAACACAGCACATAAGAAAAATTAATGATCCACTTTGGTTGTTCAATTGTTAAACTTAATTGAAATAATCATTGTATCAAACTAAGAGCCCTGAATGATTTTTCTCGATTGCAGGCCGACTTTGCTTCCAAAGGTTGCTGGGCAAGCAGAAACAGTTCCGATGATGGAAATGGGAGGTTGGAAGTCTGTAAAGGTGAAACAACACACATTTACGCAAGCGGCATCCTTCAGGGAGCAGAAACGCACCAGAGTTTCTTCAGATCAACAGGTAGTTCTTAGTGTGCACATGTTTTTGGTCTTCCCAGTGTTTCTAAGCAAACACAGGGTTTTAGTTGGGATGTGGTGTTTGTTGGCTCTTCCTGGTTGATTGGCGTGGTAAAAGTAGTTGCAGCAAAGTTATATCCCTTAAAAAATAAACAACACGTGAATGACGTCTGTTGTATGGGTTTCATGGGAAATCTTCTGCTTACTGATTCAAAGAAAATTTTCACCTAATATTCTTGGTCAATTTAAAATGTTGATCCATATTGCAGGAAGAACAAAGTAGAGTTGTTATCGATTCAGATGAGGAGATTGATGGAGGTTTTTCCTGCTTGCTCGATGTTAAAGAAACAGGTGTTTCGAGGAAGAAGATTTTCAGAACCATTATGCGATCTGCTAACGTCGCTCTAAATGCTACCTGTTTTCCCTGTTCAAGGCATCAGAAACCCCATAATCGGTGAATCAAGGGAAGACACTGCAAGGATTTTGCGGAAAGCTAGGAGGCAAAAGAGAAAATACTGTAATCCTATCATTATTAATTGAAGGTACCCTTGCGCTTTGGTATTTGCTTCATTCTTTTTTCTTTTGAAATATTCTATGTACACACTCGTCCAATTGTTGCTGATCTTAAGTTTCATTGTTAATTAAAAACCCTCGCTGTTCTTTAAGATCTCTGCCAAAGTGAGGCATTGAAACAAGAAAACAAAGAGCGTGCCTGAAAGGGAATGCCAAATTTTTAGATGTACTAGATGACTGGCTGAGTCTATGACGTATGAAAATATTTTTACTTTTTAGTCATAATTGAAGAGTTGTTTTTTGTAGATGATTTTAAATTAAATGCATGTTTAGTAAAAAGATATTATTATTATTATTATTAAAAAAAATATTTTAAATTAGATGTACAAGTCAAAATTTACGCTAATGTTTGATCAAATAAAATCTAAATTTAATTTTATAAAAAAAATTCTGGTTAAATTAAAAATACTTTTTAACCAAATTTATTTGTAATTTTTATAAAATTTAAAAACTAAATTAAATCAAAATCTAGATCTCATACAAAATATAACCTCAACTAGTGGCTTGTATGTTAGTGATCCATAGAAGTTTTTGTAAGAAGTCTTTTATAAAAGGTGCTAACAAAGAATAGAGGTTGGCATGCTTATAATTGGGCCTGGATGTTATTTCGTGGTTTGGCAATTCAATGTCCACAGACTACAGCACAGGCTGCTGCTGGATGCTGTATGGCCTGGGGCCTCTAAGCTTTGATTCAATCCGGAATAAAGAAGATGGGAAGCTTGTGTTTAGCCCTTTGCCTAGGGCTTTTTTTGGTATAATTTTCCTCGCTGTGAGACCTTTCGTCGATAAAAATAGATATGAAAAGGTCAATGACTAAATGGTTTTGCTATGCTGCTCTCAGTTTCTCTCTTTATTGTGACTATCTACGAGACTTGGAGCATACTTGCCACTGGTACTGTAGTAGAGCATAGTTGCCACTGGTACTTAGTAGTTATTATGATTATGATTTGAAAAAAAATATTTTTAATTTAAATTAATTTAAAAAAGTAGATATTTGGTTAAAATTATGGTTGAAATTGAGATTGAAAAAAAATAATTTAAAGTGTTTGGTTAAGAATGCTTTTGAAATTGAGGTTATAAAATAATTTTAAAAATATATATATATTAATATTAATGGTTTTAAATTTAAATATTGTATAATTAAGTACTCCTATTATATCATAAAATAAATAATACTTTATATAAAATATTTTTTATTATTTCATTCAACTATTTATAATTTCGTTACATATAAAATTCATTCAATAAGAACTTAAGTTTTCATAATTTTTTGAGTGTGTAATAAAATTAGATAAAATATTATCAGGTATAAAATTGATATTATAGTATGAGTGAATTTAATTCATTTTAACTAGTTTTTCGAGAAAAAAATATTGTTCACATCACAATACAAATAAATTTAATTCACTCTAATTTTTTTTAAAAAAATATTAATAAAATTAACATTAAAAAAAACTGTGTGCAATTCACTCGTGAACCATGAATTACACTGTTCATTATTTTTAAGTGAACAGTACAATTCTCTTGCACTGTTTGCTAAACAGTGTATCAATATACACTGTTCATGTTAATTATACTATTAATTAAAGAGTGAAATTAACATAAACTATGCATGAAAAGCAGGATTTTCTTATTTTTATTAACTGTATTTCAAACATAAAAATTATATGGGATCCATACATAGTAAATCAATTTTTTTTCTTTATCAAACGGCTGCAAGCTGCGTTTTAATTAAAACGCAGACGCAGCCGCGTAAACAAACTCCCTCTTATCCTCAATAATAAAAAGAACTATTTTAACATAAAAAACTTTTAAATAATAAACTAAAAGATAAATATAAATATAAATATAAAAGTGTAAAAAAAAAAAAAATATTTTTTTAAAGAAGCATACTCTTTATTTTTTAAAGAATTTATAGGTTTTAGCATTTTATTTATTAATTATAAAAAAATATTTTATTTATTGTTAACAAATTCTTTTTTTTATTAAAAAAATAGGTGTACATAGTTTTATCTTAATAAGTGTTGTAGTTTTCTCGCCTTCCAAAACAATTTCAGTCATATCTTATATCTTATGTCAAACCTATTTAACTTTACATCAAAAATATAATTTTTTTTATTTATAAAGTTTGTATAAAAATAGAATACTTATTCTTGTATTCTAGTGTTTGTACAAGAATATATCACTTATTCGTGTATAAAAATAAAGTTTAATTTATTTTCTAAACTCAAAATTTAAATAATTTTTAAAATTATTCCTCTCAATTTTTTTTTTAAGAAAATCATGGATGACTAGGAGTCCTTAAACCATGTTATTTTCATACATAAATTTTGAAGTCTTTTATTTTTTTATTTTGTAATCTTAAAAAAAATATTTAGGTAGAGGAATGGTTGAAGCACAGATTGTTATTTTGACAGATCTCCTGACCACTTTAAAACTAACACGTGCCCAGACCACTATTCTTTTTTGGGGTTTTAGAAGCAATAATTGATAAGAGATAAAGAAGAACAGATAAGAAAAGGATTTGATCCCCCAACGCCATATACTGCTAAAACCGCCATCCTTCAACGGTCCTTTTTCACTGTAAAGGCAGCACCATCGACAGCCTATCAGGTACGATTCTTCGAAGGGCTGCTTAAAAGGGCACTCCATTTCATAATTATTTTATTATATCAATTTTATTCTTAAGTGTCTTTTTTAATTTACAAAAATACCCTCAAGTGCATTTCTTTTTGTGATATTTTAATTTTTTTTGAAAAATAAATGTTTGGTAAAATTCTTTAGACAATGACATAGTTTAAAAAGTATTGAGAAAATAATATAATTTAAAAAGCTGCATTTCTGAATATTAATTTTGTAAAAAACTATTATTCCCTAAACCATTTTTCATGCAAAATAATTAATATTAATAAAAGTCAATTTAAAATCTTATAAAGATTGCAATGATCAAAAAATAACATTCAAGATCAATGCTTAAGAAAGAAAGATGAGATAAACTGATATGACCAAAAAGACAAATTAAAGAAGGAAAAAAAAAGAATAGGTCACCTGATTAATTATTTTTCATGAAAAATAATTAACATCAATAAAATAAATTATATATCTAATAAAATATTTGCTTCATTACAAAGTTAAAAATAAAATAATAATTTTATCATAAATACACATTTAAATAAGATATATTAATAGTAATAATAAGGGTCTCCATGACAATACTCTTCAAAACTATTGTTCTAGCTACACAAGCACTAACCTTCAAGAAGCAAAGTTATTTATAGTGACAACACTATTTTTAAATTTATAAATATAAATATTTGTAAAACCTTAACATTAAAATTTAATTGTAAATAATCTATATATTCATGTTGATATATATGAATTTATTTTCATGTTCTTGTTTTTTAGAATACCTTTCTTTGATTATGTGAGTAAATTTAAGTTGGATCATTATAATCCCACATATGTCCATTAAGTATGAATATTGGTCTTTAAACCTATTTCAATCAACATAATCTTGAATAGATTTATATTTATCAATTGCTCACGTATAAATTAGTCTAATGCTTTTGTTTTAAAAGTTAGGATTATGCCTTGTTACAAAGCTCATGTCCTAAATTACGATTCTTATCCGTAATTGTATCTTACCTTTAATAACAAATACAAATGTATTAGTTTAGGCAAACTTTTAGTTTGTAAGCACATTAAACTTTTTTATAATTAAAAACAAATATAAAGTAACTTATTTTAGATTAGATGTATAAGGTGATTATTATTGTCACAATCTATTTTTTATCCCTTTTTTTAACCATAAAAAAATTCAAAAAATAAGGAGTAGAACGACAATCAAGTAAAAGAAACAAAGACTCAAATAAATAACCATAGTTTGAGTCACTCTCTAAAACAATGATGAGATAAAATATAGAAGAGTGAGGAGATAAGGGATAAGAAGTGATAAAAAGTCTAGAAAAAATGACATATAAATAAACTATCTTGGATACATAAGAAGAGATAAATCAGACAAAGAAAGATGAAGAAAAATTAAGAGAAAATCAAGGGAGATTTCAATATGAGTAAAGAAATAACAAAAGAAACAAGAAAAACACAACACATAAAAAAAATTAATGAGACATGGAAAGAAAAAAAAAGCTAAAAACAGGAAAAAAAAAAAACCCTCCCTACCAAAAACAAAAGAATACCTTAGTCTACTTTCTATTTTATCTCTCACACTATATACATGCATTACTAGCACTAATGTGTGATCTCTCACCTTAATAGTAATGACAATGTGTGAAACCCACACATCGATATTGTTAATATAGTCTAACAACATTTTCTAGCCAACTTCATTAATTTTTATTGGTCAATTTCAAACCCAAATACAATAACTTACCTATTTTGATGAATTTGTAATACACTGTTAATTTTATTATGATTTTGTGTTTATTAATTATTGTTGGATTTTCATATAATGTTATGATTATATGGGTTTTTGGTTTCTTTGTGTGATGTTTATTGGTCAAAAAATTGATTCAAGTATAATATAATTTTTAAAAGGGTTATGTCCTCGAGAAGTTGGGTTTTTGTTATTTTTTTTTTTAAATGTGTAATGTTGTTTTCAAAAAATTTAAATAGTTTATCAAAATAATTAACATGTGGATGATATAATTCTTAAAATGGTTTTGTTCCCATGAAGTTAAAACTTTAAGGTTTTAAAGAACAAAATTTATATTTTGACCAAAAAATTAACCTGAATATATTAAAATTATTAAAAGAATTATATCCTTGTGAAGTTAGAACTTTGTTATTTTTGTAAAATACAAACACATATTAAATACTTTCTTGAAAGTTTTATTTAGTTATTTTTCTTGTGAATATTTGAGTTTTGCAATATGTTCCTCCTTACTATTATGAGTGGTCTTAGGATGAGTCAACATGACCCAACCAACACCCATTAAATATGACTAGAGGCTTTGAACTCATTTTGAACATTATCAAAGAAACAAGTATAAAGATCAATTTATCATTCACATCCTCTAGGTCGAACACTTTTATTTTGAAAGTAAGAATTGGGCTTCATTTCCAAGCCTAGGTCGCAAATATTTTTTTAGGTTTAGTGATTCTTAACCTTTAATAAAAATGCATGTAGTAGATTAGGAAAATTATACTAAAAGCATGGCATGTATTTTTGTCATTTAAAAATAAACATAATGTAGCTTACCTTGTAGGATGCTTTAGAGTGATATTTATCTTCTTCTTTTTTTCTAGTATAATCAGTATCTCATCTAAAATTTTAAAGATAAGTTAAGATTTTAAATTACCATAGAATAAGGTCGTGACTAATTTTTTAAATTTTACCCTTAATTCACCAAGATGTCCTTCTAATAAATATCTTTCTTTTTATATAACTAATTTTTTATCTAAAACTTTTTATCTAGAATCTTTGAAAGATCAATTAAGATTTGTAAGTTATCATAAAACAAGCTAGCAACTTTTTTTTTACCTATTTTATCTGTAGTTCATCTTAATGTTTCTATGAAAATAATATTTAATAAATATTTATGATTGAATTAACTTGAAAGAGATGTCTAAAACTCAATAAATCATTAAATTTTAGAGATTAATACTATTTATTGATTTGAAAATTTTGCAATGTGATCTCCTAGTATAATTACTATTAGTATTATAATATTATAAACTCTTTTATTTAAATAATTCCTCTTTATAATAAAATCGATTGTTATCCCATGAATAAATAAGGTATGAGAGGTAATTACAAGTTTTAGTCGGATGCTATTAACTTTTAATATGAAAAATATTAATATCAATATAATATTATTCAAGAATCTTTTGATTTTAAAATATTTCTTTTAAATTATTTGTAACTCTCGATTTTATCGATCATTTTGTTTAAAACATATATTTTTTTAATATTAGTAAAGTTTGTTGAAAAGAATAATAAGAATTCCATGAATCCTTTTATTCAAAAAGTTAAAGGTTATCAATACAATAATCATGGATTCTCTGTGTTTTTTTTTTAAATAAGAACCCCATTTAATAATTTAATAAATTTCAATGTAATTTTATAATTTTCTTAATTTTTATTTACTTGTTTTAAAATATTTTTAGAGTTTCTGTATGTATACACACGCACCTATAATCTGTTGTGGACGTCACCAATGATGTATTGGGTGGGAAGCATAGGCGTGGAGAAAAGAAGGATCCCACTCGGTAAGCAAAATGGGTTGGAACGGTCCCACTCGTTGAAGACAAGAGTAGAGGCATGGCGCTTGCATGTGATTTCCCACTATACTCTTGCATGCTTATGCTATAAAGGTAGCAGCAGGTGTATTGTTCCTGGGGATAATAGGTAAGCAGCACCTTTGATATACATATAATCAAAAGAAAAGGGTTGGACATTGCACCTGAAAGTGTAAAACATCTACTGTATCCGTTTCATGCTTTCTGTATTTCAGTTTAATTAGCTAGGAAGGATCTGCCGTGGACAGTATCTTGATAAATCCGTGTAATGAAGAAATAATTAACTAGAGATGGGGAGAAAGGCCATGATAGCTATATGTAGACAGCAATATCATGAAGCTAGCTAGCAGCTAAGTAATGCATGGATATCGAATGTTAGCATAATTCACCATAGTGCATAGCTAAACAAAAATATAAATAATTAAAGCTTACGGTCTCCCTACAATAACAACTCGTCATTGCATAATGCATATGCCAATGCATCAAATATCGCCCTAGCAAAGTAACTAGTAACAGAAAAGGCAAGTGAAGGATAGATGCACGTAATCCTTCCCAGAGCTTCAAAGTTTTATTAATTAGGGAGATCTTGTAGAAATATTTTTGTACAGTAGCGAATTACAGGTTCTGTAAGCAGCTAGATTTGTTTTCGTTCTCTGGGCTTTAATTAGGGCCCCGTTTGTAACTGAAAAACAAATACAATAATAATTAAGATACAGGCATTCCATTCTCTTAATTAAAATATATATGAACGGCCATTGTTATTAGTGGCGAGAAAGTGCGTGATTGGGCAATGCCATGTTGGCCACATAAGCGTTAAGCAGTAATGGCAGGGTTCATCTGTTATTGAGGGATTTTAGGGAGAAAAACTGAAGGGTCTGCGTAAACATGATGAAAAAAAAATAAAAAATTGTTCAATAGTTTAGAGATTACGCGCATAGCTAAATAAACAAAAGTACTAGCTACAGCCCACATGGGAGTTTTGGTTGGACTGCACTAATTTACAAACTCTAATCATGACGATATCACAAGGATATGCAAGGCCGAGAAAACAAAGAGGAACATGTAAATGCACCGACTTTGACGATATGCAATGATATTAATAAGAAAGTGAGGGACTTTTGACAGTGTAATATTCGTGATAATGAAAATGAGTGAGTGGCTTTAGATTGAGACTGGGAAAATCTGGAGACAGGATTTAGAGCCCATTTGAGAAGGTGGTCCTTGTCAGATGGCTTACAGTTCATTTAGTATCAGATTCTAGAAACGAATAAAGAAAATGGGTGAAAAACTTTGTTTTTTTTTTAATTATTAATCATGTGTGAAAAACTATAATGATCATCAGCAAGACCTCGAATGGCAGCCATGAATTCTTTGTTGATCAGTCCTATCGAACCAGAACAATGTTGTTAAGGATTGCAAGAACTTGCCATGCTAAATGTTGCATGCTAATAAATTCTAACAAATTATTAGACAATAATGGCAACGGTACGTGCATGTTAGGAATTAATGTCAGAGTTTGCCAACGATACTTGCTTATAAGATGAGGATGGCAATAGATATTCCTAAATTGAGCGCTTCCATTATATCCATATTTTATTTATATTCTATCAAGACATCTAGATATTCATACCATGTTAATTATATTCTGGGTATCTATTCAGACAATATTCATTGTCCGATCTTACTATATATTATTTAGTATGTATAAAAAAATATTTATTTATTTAAGGCATGTATAGCTATATTAAATTAGAAAATTATAGGTTTTTTTTTTTTTTATATATATATATAGACTTTTAGTTTGTATCGAATTTTAATATCAATATTTAATCCATCACTCATCACTCATTGAATAAACTAATATCCAAAAAAATTCTCATACATTCTGTATCCATGATTAAATTTAATTGTTATCTCTACTTACTCCTGCCACTGCAATACGGATTATTAAAGTAGTTTTCCATGTTACTAATGAGTGGCATCTAAGAATAACTATTTGTTCTTAGCCTTTTATTCTTCTAATCATGATGATCTGTAACCAATTTTTATAATATAATGAGTAAATTCCAACAAGGATGAATTTCCTTAACAGCACTTAGACTTAGTTAGTGACGTGACAGCTTTTCATTAAAAAAAATATAGCAATTAGATGCGAGTGGGACTTTACATTGTTTTTGTGGATAATCATCAGTAGTTTTATTAAAAATTAGTTATTAGCCATTTAGTAAATAACTAAACAGGTAATATTAAAAGTTATTATAGAAGAAAAAAATACAAAGAAAAACAAAAACAAAGATCTCTATTTCCTTAATTATCTTGACTTAATATTATTAGACCATGCACTAGTTTATAATCATAAAGAAACATGAATCAAAGTTGTAGAAAAGCATCTTTTCACATTAGGTCGAGCCTCATTAAAAAAGCAAGTCATTTCTAGCTAGCCAAATGCTCCAAAAAAATGCCAAAAGATAGAGGGTTGATGCCATGCTTTCTTTTGAAATTTTTCAAAAAACCATGTGAGGCCATTAAAAAAGTAAGTTATCTAGTGATTTGGAAATGCACCAAGAGATATCCCACTATATTATAAACTAAGTCCACAATCTCCATGCAAATGAGTAATGGATTATAAGTAGATGCTTTGTTGTTGTTTCTATATTAACTGTACATAAAAGATATAATGAAAGATTCTTTGATTGCAGAACCCTTTACCTGGACTTGTAGTCTTGGAAGTAACTCAATCTTTACTTTTATATATATATATATATATATAAAAGAAGAGAAGTTTTATTAAGTTGGTCATCAAGTACATGGAAAACAAGCAAAGCAATTTAGTCTTTATAATATGTCTGATTTAGGTGTTGAAGAGATGCAGGTGGGGATGTTTTTTATTCGTTTTTTCCCTCTCTTACGCTAGTTCTAGCCGTGAAGACTATACAAAGACTTCCTCTTTTGGTGTACTTTGAGGCTTTGTTCAAATTTTCATTCTTTTTAAGAGTTTTATTAACCAATCTCAGCTTATTAAAAAAAACAGAAAAAGAAAAGCACACCTATGACTTGAAGATGATACCTACTCATCTCCGGACAAGTAAGTAGTGGCAATGCCGAGCTAGCCATTTTTATAATGATTATGGCCGAAGAATTATAAGTAGTGGTTGAAATCACTGCTCACCAATATGATAAGTTCTACATATATTAATTCAAAATCAGTTATATAGCGGCGGAAGATCAGATATTGTCAACCTTTTTATATTGATAGTTTTTATGATTGTAATTTAAAAAAAAAATTAAAAAATATAGTTAATCAAAATTTGTTAGATTTATATGTAAAAATTATAATTGAAGTTTATGTGTAGCAAAAATATATATAACATGTTTAGAAGTTGTGTGATTATGATTGTTTTTTAAGATATTTTTACTTGAAAATACATTAAAATAATATATTGTTATTTTTAAAATATTATTTTGTTATATTAGTATATTAAAATTATCTAAAAATACAAAAAAATTAATTTGAAAGAAAAAATAAAAAATAATAATTTTTTTTTTAAATTTAAAACGCAAAAATAAGCTGTGTTTTATAAAATTCAGTTAAAAAACCATATACTACTTCACAAAAATTATCTTTCAAACTTAATTTTTTAGTGGATTCACTGGATAAAATATAATTCTTACATTTACTAAATACCTTGCTATATTTTTGCACCACAAACATAAAAACACGTGCAAAACAACGCAAGCTGCATGGGATAGCTGGCTAACGGTGTACTGGGACATATGCTCCAAGAACACATGGTGGACAAATATTATTTCATATTATTATGAGAAATCATCCTTAAATTTTGTCTTAAAAAGGCTAAAATACACCTTTCAAAAGGTAGTAAAATGACTGATAACAAAAAGGCAAAGTAAAATATTGGCTAAGTATTATATACAAGTAAACATCAAATGCAACACGCTGCATCATTTGAGGTTTCAGGCGAATATGACAATTTTTACTATATTAGCAATTGATGTGAGAAGAGTACGAGTTAGTCGGATATCACTCTATCTTTTGCTAGAGGGTAAGAAGATTTTAGGCCAATTAATTAACACTTAATTTAGGCAAACAAATTCATGTACATTACATAATCAAAATGTGGGCACCAGCAAGAAGCACTCTCGCGTGGATCTACTAGTATGACTGAGTGTCTTACATCCTGGATTGTGTGGGGGCATCAAGCCAATATCACATTGTGCCTCAACCACTGCTTTCTATGCCGTAAACGCGCTTTTGGACCCCTACCCCATCCCTATAAGTACCTTGCCGCCGGTTTTCAGTTCAAAACCAAGTTGATGGGATTAAAAAACATTCCCATGGCTAACCACAAAGTTCTTGCAGTCGTTTTCTTTGTGTTTATAGGATTATTAGGGATATGCTCTGCAAAAAGATCCCTCCTTACTCTTGAAGCACATATTTCAGCAGGTGGTTATGGAAGTGGCCATGGGGCTGGGGCTGGTATAGATGTAAGTGGAGGATATAGCGGTGGAGGTGGCTCAGGTGCTGGTGGTGGTGCTGGTTATGGTGGTGCTGCTGAACAAGGTGGTGCTGGTGGTGGAGGAGGCAGTGGTGGTGGCGGCGGCGGCGGTGCTGGTTATGCTGGAGGAGCTAGTGGTGCTGGATATGGAAGTGGTGGTGGTGAAGGTGGGGGTAGTGGTGGAGGGAAAGGATCGGGTGGTGGTGGAGGAGGCAGTGGTGGTGGTGGCGGTGCTGGTTATGCTGGAGGAGCTAGCGGTGCTGGATATGGAAGTGGTGGTGGATATGGAAGTGGTGGTGGAGGAAAAGGATCGGGTGGTGGTGGTGGTGGTGGGGTTGGAGGTGGAGGAGGTTCTGGTGCTGGTGGAGCTGGCTATGGAGGAGGTGAAGGAGCTGGCTCCGGTGGAGGCTTTGGAGAAGGAAACGGAGGAGGAGGAGGTGGCGGCAGTGGTGGAGGTGGTGGAGGTGGTTCTGGTGCTGGAGGTGCCCATGGAGGAGGATATGGTAGTGGTGGAGGAGAAGGAGCTGGCCATGGAGGTGGAGTGGGTGGCTCTGGAGGTGGTGGTGGTGGTGGTGGAGGAGGTGGAGGCGGTTCCGGTGCTGGAGGCGGATTTGGTAGCGGTGGAGGCGAAGGAGCAGGTCATGGAGGTGGAGCAGGTGGCTCTAGTGGAGGTGGTGGAGGAGGAGGTGGTAGTGGTGGCGGAGGAGGTTATGGTTCTGCGGGTAAACATGGTGCCGGGTATGGTGCAGGTGGTGGGAAGGGTGAGGGTGGCGGCCAAGGTGGTGACTATGCGCCTTGATTCTGCACTCTCACTATTTTATGATCCTATAAATACGTTTACGTGTCTTCTAGCCTATAGTGCTAAGAATAAGGTCAAATTAAAGAAGATGCCTATAAATTATTTATAATGCAGGTTAAATGAAGCCAAATGGTTGCATTGTCTCGTTGTATGCCAAATCTCCATTGATAATTTACAACACATATAATTTCCATTTGGAGCATTATCCTAATTTTCAGAGCTTCCAGATAAATATTTGGGAGCCCAATTATTAATTTATGCTAGTGTTCGTTGAATGATTGGAATTCCAAGTTGGATAATTCCCTAGTCCCCAGCAATTTTGGGAATTTTAGAGTCAGCTTTCAATGGCTAGATCCCTGCGTCCTTGACAATGGCTAGATCGTAATAAATTCGAGGCTGATATATATACAGCTCGAAGGTAATTTATGGGCTATTTCTTAAATGTCATAACTTTACAATACTTGTTATTCATAACATGATCATGACAAGTAGCCTCCAATTCATTAATAAAATGAGACTACACTGATCAAATAAATAGCCAACGTAAAGTGTTGGTTATGTAAATAAAAAGTTACATTTGCTTGAAGTGTTGGTTACTCTTTTGAAAAGTTACTTGTATATATAAAACGGTGAAAAAAATTGTAAATACAATTAAAAAAACCAAATGAAAACATGTTAGTTAAAAACAAATCACAAAAAAAATATCAATATACAACACTTATTGAATTTAATTAAAAAAATGAATCATATTGACTTAAATTTATTGGAATTAAATTGTGTTTTAATACTAATTAGAGGTGTGTGTTTTCTTGAAAAATAAGTTATTTTTAATTTTTTTATATGTTAAGGAATAAATTTTCCTATAAAAATAAAATTTTATTTTCTATTAATATTTGTGAAGTGGTAAAAATGAAATAAGAAAAATAATGATGTAGATGATAGTAGTAATGGAATGATGATAATTATAGTGATAATTATAGAGCCTGTTTTATATCGTAATAACGGTTGCTTTTTTAAAGATTTTTTAAATATATTTAAATAGTATTTTTATTTTTTAAAATTTATTTTTGTATTGAATCAAAAAAATCTTAAAATATCCAAAAAAATTATTTTTTAAAAATACTTTTTAAAAAAATAAAAATAAACTTTTAATTATCATTGTGATTATTTGTATTGGTGATGACAGTTATGATAGTAGTTATTGTTGTTGTTATATTAATGTTTATTGAATTTTTTATTTTTATCTAATAATCATATCATTCCCTCACTATAAATAAGTGAATGGTGTTAGATCATCATAAAAAGTTATTGAAGATAACAAATTACATACAAGATAACACCAGCAGAATGTAAGTTTGTGAAACTATTAAATATGTAATAAAATATAATTAAGTTGATTATGTTTTGCAAACAAAAATGAAATGCATGATGAAATGAATAGATCACATGAATATTTTTAATGAAGTAAAATATTGTACACTATTATGTTCGATATACCAATTCTCTTCTTCTTCTTTTTTCCTGTTCAAATTGTCCTTTGTAATTATTTTTAGTTATTTTTTAATTGGCTAAGCTCTTCAATAAATCATCTATTTTCATAAAAAAAATAAATTAAAATCACATTCTAAAATATGTGTATTTATAATTGAATAACAAATCTTGTTATTTTTATAAAAAAAAAATGAAAACAAAAGCAAGTCTTATCATCAAAAGTGATAGATTATATTTAGTAACTTATTGTTACCAATAAATAAAAAATTAGATAACAAATCAACGAAATTATGCAATACAGTCAATGAAATTAGTAATCAGAATAAGCAAATTATATGATAAGGATAACAAATCATGAAAAAAAAAGATATATTTAATTAGTTATATTTATAAATTATTAATTAACCAAAAAACTCTATCATTATAATTTATTTTATTACTATTTTTTTCATAAAAGAGAGGAAAGACTCAAATCTTGAGATTTTTTAGGAGAAGGACATGTCTTCAATTACTATTTCGAGCATTTTTTTTCTATTGAAATTTGGTAAGTTTATAGGTATTTGAGTTAGGAATTCAATGAAATTGAGTTTGTATAAAATAGACTTCTTTAATTCAAGATATTCAAGTCGAAATGGTTGAAAGTCAAAATTAACAAAATACAAAACTTGTCTTTGAAGGCTATGATTTTCATACCTTTTTTTTTTATTATTTCTTTTGCCATATATATAAAGAAAGGTATGGATGTTAGCTTTTTAATTCCATTATAATCATTTTATTTTGACCTTTACAACTTAAATTATGCATAAAACATCAATTAGAGATAAAATACATCAATATTCGACATCAATTGGAATATGGTTTGAATTTTATCTTTAATTTACTTCTTTTCAAATATTAGATCCAAATGTTCTTTCAAAATATAAAATAAAGATTATCAATGCATTTTATTTATAAAACATGGACAAAATACTAGGTAAATATAGATAAAATTATCAAATAATATGATAACATCATTTTCTTTTAAAAGTTTGCTTTTACTGCCTATTATCCATTGAAACTTATTAAGTATTTTTTTTATAAAGAATTTTATCAACGGTTCCATCATCAAGTTGCTACACCTTCTGTATGTTTTTTAAAAAAGTTCTTTAATGGTTTGGAACATTCTAATGGAATTTATAACAAAAATAATGATGGAATATTGATTCCAAGTAAAATATTTTAATGTTTTTCTTTGTGCTTGTTATGACCCCTTGAAGTTAATAATTTCTTTCTCACAATAAATCCATAAACACAAGGTAAACAAGAAATACCTAGCTTTCTCATACTAAACTCGGGAACAATAGACACAGTTATGTGTTTCATCATTCTCTAAATATATTGCTTTTAAAGTACACAAGAATAACATCCATAACTAAATGTCTCATCATTCATGAAATATGTAAGTCTCTCAAACTAAATACAAAGATATACTGTAAAATTTCATAATACCATAAATTCAAGATACATTGCTCAATTATAATATCTGACATACTTTAGTTTTTATATTTTTCATATATCTATGTCATTCGGCTTGACTCTCTTCATTGCTCTTATGTGGGTATTGTACCAAAATCATGCAACTTAGTGCAACCAATAAAAGAAAACACATATAGGATAATATTATAATGTTAACTTAACAGTAACTTATAAGTATATATTGAATATTGGTTCATTAAACTTATCTAATGCATATGGTTTTTTCATACTCTCCTCGCAAGTCCCTTGTTGCTCTCAATTCTTTAAAAAGAAATTAATTGATTTCATACATGAATTCACTTTCATAATTTTAAAAACTAGTTATTTGAGTTTGAGATTATTTATCTATTATTAAATTTTTTTTCCCAATTTATTATATACATTCATTGAAAATATTCATCAAGCTACCTCCATTGAAATAATAGTTCTTTAAACAACTATTTCATCATAGATGTGATGAAACAAGCACCTTTAATACTGGTAAACCTAAAAATCAATTAAAAAATTTATTTTTATATAATTATAAAACTTAAAATAACTCAATAAAAACAAATGATTATTAACTTAACCTTAAATTTATCAACATTTACACATTAACTTAACTAAACCATATTTTTTTAACAAAACCTTAAATTGACTAAAATTAACTAGACTGGACTAATTATCCATCATTTTTTCTATTCAAACTTATTCATCCTAAATGAATGCCTTTAATTATTATCAATTACACACAAAATCTATTTTTTCTAGATTTTTAACTTAACATAAAAAAATAATTGATACCTATTATTTTTTCAATTCTAACACACCTAAGTAATAAAACATCACACTTAATTTTATCAAGTGACAAGTTAAATCAATTTCTTCAAATCTCAAACAAACCATAAAATATAAATCATACATTAATATAACAAAATTATCAATATAAAATAAGTAAAGAACTTACATATACAAATAAATTTTAATAAATTAGTTTATAATATAAATGAATTAAAACATAAATGAGTGAGTTTGTTTGTTTAATGAAGTAAAACTTGATAAAAAATAGAATCAACAAAGAGGAGCTTTTTTTCGGGGGTGGCAAGTTGTGGTGGCTGGATTTATAGAGTTTGTGAAGAAGGGCTGTCGGATTTTTTTTGTAAGGAGAGGAGAGGGTTGTCGACTGTTATTTGATGAAAGAAAAAGATTAAAATGAGTTGAACAAAGCCATTGTCGAGTTTTAATTTCTCTTAAAATCACTGATGAAATTCTCATCAGTAATTTAACACCTCAATAATGCCACCATAATTGTCAATGATATTTTTTTTAATTCCGTCACCATTTCCAGCTGGATTACTAACAAAAAATTTCATCTAGCTTCCATCAGTAAATTGCGAAGGAATATCTTCCATCGACATTTATGTTTCTTTTTTTCAATTTTTCAACAGTGACTAACTAGGGAAAATGATATTACTTACGAGCCATAATGAAATGTAGCCGATGTTTATTATGATTACTATAAAAAATATTAACATCTACCAAGAGCATATCATATGCATTGAATTTGATTAAAATGTAGCCAACTTTTAATAAGTTGAGATATAGAGCATAGCAGTTAACCAGGTGTTGCTGTGAAAGAGGGTTGTCGGTAGCTAGCTAGGAGGGAAAGTGGATAGGTTAGGTTTTAGGTCTACTCCTACAATCCTCCACTCTAGAAATGGATATCGCACGAATTATATCAGAATATGGAGGACAGTAAATGAGCACAGTCTAGAGAGTGAGTGAGAGGGAGACTATTTATGTCTTTTTCTTCCCTTGGGTTGCTAGAGCGAGCCTACTTTGGGTGATTGACGGCACTCTGTGTATATGTTTGGTGGACCAGTCTGTGGGGGCACGCTTCTTCGCTTTTGCATGTGCCTCAACCACTCCTAGAGCAAAGAAACGCGGCTTTGGACCCCTTCCCATTCTTATAAATAACCACCTGCACTTGCATACTGAAAACAAGTTTCCTGTGAATTTAATACGTCCTAATATGGTTACCTACAAAGTTCTTTGTTCAGTTTTCTTTGCTTTGTTAGGTTTGGGCATATGTACTGCTACTAGAGCCCTTCTTAATCTTGAAGAAATACCTGGTCATATTCCAGTTGCTGGCTATGGAACCGGCCATGGTGCTACTGGTGGTGGTGGTGGTGTTGAGGGTTATGGTGGAGGGGGTGGGGGCGGGGGGGGGGGGGGGTCGGGGGGTGGGGGGGGCGCTGTAGGTGAGCATGGTGCAGGCTATGGAGGTGGAGGTGGAGAAGGTGGTGGAGTTGGCTATGGTGGTGGTGGTGCTGGTGGTGCTGGTGCTGGTGGTGGAGCTGGTTATGGTGTTGGAGGTGACCACGGTGCAGGGTATGGAAGTGGTGGTGGAAGTGGACAAGGTGGTGGTGTTGGCTATGGTGCTGCTGGTGGGCATGGTGGAGGTGGTGGAAGTGGTGGTGGAGGAGGAGCTGGTTATGGTGCTGGTGGTGACCACGGTGCAGGATATGGAAGTGGTGGTGGAAGTGGAGAAGGTGGTGGAGCTGGATATGGTGCTCCTGCTGGACATGGTGGAGGTGGTGGAAGGGGGGGGGGGG